>NW_012105653.1:14782-27413 GCF_000951045.1 Mandrillus leucophaeus | reverse complement strand
AAAAAAAAAAAAAAAAAAAAAAAAAGAAAAAAGAAGCCAAACATAAAGAATACAGATGCTGTACTCAACTTTATCTAGATAGATAGATAGTAAGCAAAAATAGATAGTATGCAAAAATAATGAATGAAGTTGTTTCTGCCTCATTTATAAAACACACTGACAGCCTCCGTCTCTCAGGGCTGCTACGCAAGAAACATCCAGCCTGGCTCGGGACACAGTACCTCAATGCCTGTACACCTTTGGTAACAGGATGTTAAAATAGGGGTCTCCAACTGAGCTGACAAAACTCCTGCGTATGAGTGTAACAAAAGGGATTTCAAGAACCAATTTGGCAACTCTAGACCCCATACTGAGGAGGATAGAAAAAGGGGTGGGAAAGGATTTTGTGAAGAAATTTCCTTGGAAAAGAGCTGTACTTTTATTCCATCTCTACTACTGCTCCCCGCAAAAGGAGCTGGAGAGTCACAGAGCCCTGGGGTCTGACTTCGTCCTAGCAGAGGGATAGGCTCTTCTGACAGTAGATCACAGGGACAGACCTTGTTGGTGAGAGAGCCCTGCAGAGCTATCTTAGGTCCTACCCAGAAGGGTGTGAGGAGACATCCAACATTCCTGTGACAAGAAAGAGGCATCCTCCTACTTTCCTGGAGACCTGTGTGTGTGTGTGTGTGTGTGTGTGAGAGAGAGAGAGAAAATGTCCAATGCTCTTTCAAAGAAGGTAACAAAATCCAGACAGTGTAACATTGCCAGTGTTCATCATCCAACCCAAAAGCACTAGACATGACAAGAAGCCAGAAAATGTGACTTGTAATGAAAAAAAATCAATCAAATCAAACTCAGAAATGACAGAGGCGATGCAATAGACAAACACTTCAAAGCACTATGCTGAAGAATTTAAAGCAACACATGAACATAGTGAGGAGAGAAAAGAAAGTTATTAATCAAATTGAACTTATGGAGATAAAAAACACAATATCTGAAAATAAAAGTTTGTGAAATGAGCTTAGTAACAGACTAGACTCTACAGAAGGAAAGATTAGTCAGCTTGAAGACTAGCATGGAAATTATCCAAACTGAAGCACGGGAACAGAAAAGGCTTATAAAAGGTAAATAGAGCCTCAACGACCTTTGAACTATATTAAGCTGCCTAATATACCTGTAATTTAAGTTGCAGAAAGGCGAAGGGGCAAAAAATATTCCACAAAGTAATGGCTGAAAAATTTCCAAATTTGACTAAGCCCAAATTACGAGGAAGTAAGTAAATAATAAAAACAAAAGCAGAGCAATAAAATATAATGGGCAAACATAAAAGAAATCAGCCAAACTAAGGTTTGAAAATATCAATAAAATCAATAATCATTTAGCTGGAATAATCAGTCCTGTCCCCCCAAAAGAGAAAGTGCAAATTACCAATAGAAATTAAAGAAGAGAAATAACTAAATCCTATAGGTATTAACAGAGAAAATTTCACATACTTGGAACATGGCAAGATTTCTTATGTCACAAAAGCACCAACTATAACAGAAAAAAAATTGGTAAGCTGGACTTCAAACAAATTAAGAGACTGAAAACACAAGCCATGGTCTGGGAGAAAATATCTGCTGTTTCTCTCTCTCTCTCTCTCTCTCTCTCTCTCTCTAATCTACCTACCTACCTATCTATATTTGACAAAGGAATTGTATCCAGACTATATAAAATACTTTTACAAACCAATTATAAATGAGCAAATAATTTGAACAGACACTTTGCTAAAGAAGATATACTAATGGCCAAAAAGCACATGGTATCATAGTCAACATCATAATTCATTAGAGAAATGCGAATTAAAATAAGATACCTGTACACACATATTAGAATGGATAAAGTGAAAAAGATGGACACCACAAATGTTGGAGGGGATCTGGAGTGACTGGAACTCTCATCCACTGGAAAACTATTTCACAGGTTTTAAAAATGTTAACCTTGATCAGCTCTTCCACTCCTAGGTACAGTAGTCCCTCCTCATATGTCCCAAGACCCTCAGTAGATGTCTGAACTTTGGATAGTAACAAACTCTATATGCACTATGTTTTTTCCTATATAGTTGCATTGTATAGGGCAATATACATAGTATATTAGTGTATACATAGTATACATAGTACAATATACATAGTACAATAGTGTATACAGCGTGGAGACGCCGGATAAAGAGACGAGTCACATCCTGGGTAGGACACAGCAGGACAGCACAAAATTTCATCATGCTACTCAGAACGGTGCACAATGTAAAACTTATGAATTGATTTTTCATTTCATATTTTTGGACTGTGGTTGATGGAGGGTAACTGAAACTGTGGAAAGTGAAATCTTAAATAAGGAGAGACTAATGTACTTATTGGAATGAAACGAAAACATATGTGTACAAAAAGCCTTATACAGAAGTATAGTCTTTTATTCACAATAACCAAAACCTGGAATCCACCCCAATATCTGCCTACAGAAGAACAGCTAAAGGAAAAAAACCCTGGTAGATTCATAAAACATACTACTATTTGGCCATGAAAAGAACCAAACTACTGAAACATGCAACAACATGGATGTCTCTTAATCGTGAAAGAAGCCAGACACAAAAAGTACACACTGTACGATTCCACTTAAGGTAAATTCTAGATTAGGCAAAACTAACCTATGGTGCTAGAAATCAGACCACAGGCAATGGTGGCAGGGCAGGAAACAACAAATGTTCTACATCTTGGTATCTTTTCATTAAATTGACCGAATGGTTTACTTAAGATCTGACCATTTCTCTCTATGTAAATTATATCTGAAAAATGATAAACAAGAAAAAAATTAAAAAATTCTTCCCACAAAGAATACCCTAGGCTCAGATTTTTTTTTTTTTTTTTTTTGAGATGGAGTCTCGGTCTGGTCTGTCGCCCAGGCTGGAGTGCAGTGATGGGATCTCAAGCAATTCTCCTGTCTCAGCTTCCTGAGTAGCTGGAATTACAGGCACCAATAATCACGCCCAGCTAATTTTTGTATTTTTGGTAGAGACGGGGTTTCACTATGCTGGCCAGGCTGGTCTCAAACTCCTCACCTCAAATGATCCACCAGTCTCAGCCTCCCAAAGTGCTGGGACCAGCAGCTCAGAGGTTTTAAAGATGACTTCTGTTGACTATGCAAGGAATACAGATTTCCAAGCTTTACATGAAGAAGAAGAGAAAAAGCAAAAGATCTCCAAATCATTTTTTTCTGTTTTTTTAAAATTTTTTTCTTGAGACAAGGTCTTGCTCCGTCACCCAGGCTGGAGTGCAGTGGTGTGATCACAGCTCACTGCAGCCTCAAACGCTTGGTCTCAAGCAAGTTCTTGTCTCAGCCTCTGAGTAGCTGGGACTACAGGTGTGCATCACCACCCCTGGATAATTTTTACAATTGTTTTGTAGAGACTTGCTATGTTTTCTGTAGGTCTTGCTATGTTGCCCAGGCTTGTCTTAAACTCCTTGGCTCAAGCCATCCTCTCACCTCAGCCTCCCAAAGTGCTAGGATTACATGTGACAGCCACCACACCCAGCTCCAAATCATTTTTATGGGGCCAGCATAACCTCAAACTCCAATCTAGTAAGGATAGTTCCGTAAATAAAAAGTACAGGCCAGTCTCACTCACAAACAAAGATGCTGAATCATAAATTTAAAAATAAACCAAACGCACCGATAAAGGGACTGCATAGTACATTGTGACCAGGTAGAGCTTATCTCAAGATTCAATTTTAGTTTAACATTAGAAAAATCACTAATGTAACTCACTATATTAAAAGACTAAAGGAAAAAATGTGATAATCTCAGTAGATGAAGAAAAGCATTTGATAAAATTTGGCGTTCTTTAATGATTGTTTTTTCAAAAGTCTTAGCAACTTGGAATAGAAGGAAATCCCCTAACCTGCAAAGGTCACTTGCAAAAACCAAAAAAACAAAAAACAGAAACTCACCACAAAAAGCACAGTTGATAGTAAACCATTGGAAACGTACTCTTTGAAACCAAGAGCACAAGAATGCCCACCATTACCACTTGTTTCAACATTAGACTGAAGGACCTAGCCAGTCCGTTAAGGGAAGAAAAATAAGTGCTACGGTCTGAATGTCACCCAGAATTCATGTGTTGAAACTGAGCATGAGTTTGTGATAGTATTAAGAGGTGGGGCCTTTAGAAGGCAGTGAAGTTATAGATGGGATGAGAGCCCTTGTGAACGGTCTTGAGGGAATGGGTTTGTCTTCTGCTCTTCCTGAGTGTGAAGATGCAGGAAGAAGGCCCTTGCCAGACACCAAGTGGCCGCGCCTTGATCTTGGACTTTCTGTTCCTTATAAATTACCCAGTCTGTGATATTTTGTTGAAGCAGCACAAACAAATTAGGACATAAAGGCTGAAATGGAAAAGGAAAAGAAGCCATTAATAGAAGATTGTAAGAGTGTACCTGGGAGGCTCACAAACTTTCAGCCTGTCAGTCACCCCCTGTAGGGCTTGGGGCCCTGCCTGCACAGTTCAGGAGATCTGGGGTGAGACAGGACTGTCTACATGTCTAATGAGCTCCCAGGTTACCTAGTTCTGCTGTTCTGGATCCACACGTTAAGAACCACTGCTCTAAATAGAAGATTTGTAGGTTATTATGGGCTGCATTTTGCAAAATTCATATGTTAAAACCCTGAAGTACCTCATAATGTGACTATATTTGGAGATGCATTAAAGAGGTGGTTAATTTAAAGTGAGGCCTTGGAGTGGGCCCTGCTCCAATCTAACTGGTGTCTTTATAAGAAGAGAAGATTTGGATACACAGGGAGAGACACGAGACACACAGAGGGAAGACCACTGGAGCTCACAGGAAGAAGACAGCTATCTGTAAGCCAAGGAGAGAGGCGTTGGAAGAAACCAACCCTGCTGACACCCTAACCTTGGACTTCCAGCACCCAGAACTGTGAGAAACAAATTTCTGCTGTTTAAGCCACCTGGTCTGTGGTGCTTTATTATTGCAGGCTTAGCAAATTTATGCAAAGATATATTGTTAGAATTAATAATAGGGTTTAATAAAGTTGGTAGATAAGAATCAAGATTCTGGAAACCATTACATTCTTATATACCAGCAACAATGAATTGGAAAAAGAATTTTTAAAAATACATCCTTTACAATTTCATAAAATTTTAAATGTTTAGAAATAAATATATTGTAAGGTATGCAAGGCCTAGAGAAAGAAATTTATACAATATAAAGGAAGCCACTTTAAAAGACCTGACTATGTGTAGAGACAGATGATGCTTCCACAGGGCAAAGATGTTGATTTTCCCCAAAGACATTCGCAGATTTAATTCAGTTTCACTCAGCATCTCTAGAGGCTTTGTTTTTGTTTATTTTTCTTTTTTTCTGAGGGAACGTAATAAGCTGATTCTATCTCATGATTGTTCTAAAGCTAATATGGATGTGCAGAGATCACAAAAGAGTCAGTCAGGCTTTCCTGAAGATGAAGAAACGTGTTGGGGCCATTAAAACTTATTGCAAAGTGGTGAACTTGGTCTGGACTGGGATCCAGGACCCAGGAACACAACCATGCACACACAGACCCGGATTTAGGACAGGGTGGGAACTGACAGGCCCAGTCAAAGGCTGGACTTATTGATGACTGTGTTGGCACAATTGGCTTTTCATATTGGAAAAAAAATTGAAATGGGATTCTTATCACACCACATCAAAAAATTACTTAAGGTGGACCATGGGCTTAAAATGTAAACAGCCAAACTATGAAACATTTGGAAGATAGTAGAGGAGGCTTTTTATGACATCACAGGAGGGAAGGACTTGTAAGCAAGACAAGAAAGTTCCAACCATGAAGGAACAGATTGATACATTTAAATGATTTGAAATTAAGAACTTCTGCTAATCAAAAATACCATGAAGAGAGTGAAAAGACAAGCCACCAACCATGAGAAGATATTTTAAACACATAGGGTTGCTTTACTTGGTCCACACATGTTTAAAGAGAAATATCATATTCTTCTCTCTTCTCACTTCTTCACCCATCCATGTGTCCAGTAGCCCTTGCAGGCTTCTCAGTCTGAATCCCAGATGCTTTGCTACTATTTAGATCACTGTTCACATGTTTTTTTATTATAGCTAAGCTGCCACAATGTCCTCGTAAGTAAATATGAAGGCACATCCTTAGGTAATCCTCTGAGGATACATTCTTAGAAGTGGATATGCTGAGTGAAAGCAAAAAGACATTTTTAAGGCATTTGATAATTATTGACTAACTTTTTCCACAAAGGCTGCAGTAAGTTATGCTCTCATTAGCAATTTGAAAATGCTAGCTTCTTCCTAATCTAGAAAATTAGGTGCTATCAATATAAAAAGTCATTTTAAAATGCACAAAATATAAATGTTCACATTAACACATTCATGTCACCAGGATCCTAGACAGTCTCCTCCTCAAAGGTCACTGCCATTCTGGTTTTTAATACCGTAGATTAATCTTGCCATTTGTGAGCCCTGTGGAAAGGAAGCTGCACAGCTTGTGTCTGGTTCCTGTCACCCAACGTTATGTCTGAGAAAGTCACTCACGTTTTATGTGTAGCCTAGTTCATGTTTGTTGCTGAGTAGTATTCTACTGTGGAAACAGATGTTGCTTGATGTGTCCATCCTACTGTTGAAAGAAGTCTGGTGGCCTCCATCATGACATTTTCATACATATGTACACATTTCTGTTCTCTCCAAATGGAAAGCGAATTTGCAGGGTCAACTTTAGTAGGCACTGCTAAATAGTTTTCCACAGTACAAGGTGCCTTCCTACTGGTTGTGCACGGTGGCTTCTGTTATTAATGTAAAAAATGTATCTCATATTTGCCTGTTTTATTTATTTAATTACTAATGCCTTTCATATGCTCATTGGCCATTGGTTTGTAAATTGTTAATGCTTTTGCCTATTTTTCATAGTTCTTTCATCATTTTGTATGAGCTAATTTTCTACTAAGCATATTAATCTTATACATGTTACAAATTTTGTTTGCATCTTGATTTTGTTGATGGTGTTTGTGTATGTATTTTAATATCACCTCCATTTCTCTGTTTATCTTTCTTTTTAAAGAGTATCTATCGCTGGGCGCGGTGGCTCAAGCCTGTAATCCCAGCACTTTGGGAGGCCGAGACGGGTGGATCACAAGGTCAGGAGATCGAGACCATCCTGGCTAACACGGTGAAACCCCGTCTCTACTAAAAATACAAGCCGGGCGAGATGGCGGGCGCCTGTAGTCCCAGCTGCTGGGGAGGCTGAGGCAGGAGAATGGCGCGAACCCGGGAGGCGGAGCTTGCAGTGAGCGGAGATCTGGCCACTGCACTCCAGCCTGGGCGACAGAGCGAGACTCCATCTCAAAACAACAACAACAACAACAACAAAAAAGAGTATCTATCGCCTGATCATTGTAAGAAAAATTTAAAATTCAAACACAATCACTGGAAGTGGTGGCTGTTGATCTTTTGGTGCACACTCTCCCAACCTTGTCCCATGTTAACATAGAAATATGTCACTGCCTGTTGAGTGCCTGATAGAAGCCAGGCAGAGTGGATGTGGGAAAGCAACAGAGTCATGGAGGAGGCAGGCGGCAGGAAGGAAGGTGTGGACCTTGAAGCCCTCTGGAGCAGAGCTCTGCAGCTGAGCCGGGCCTCAAGGGTTCTGGCCAGAGGGAAAGAGAGGCCTTGCATCAAGAAAGTGCTCCAACTAACCTCCTGAGGGGGCTGAGGAAAGGAAAGAAATGAAGGGAGGGCCCAGGGAGCCGGAGAAGCTTCCATTTCTTTCCTAGGTGGAATGAGGAACTGCTGATGGGAGGTACTGCTTTCATCTTTTACAAGATCCTTTGGGAATGGGAGGAGACTGCTAATGGGTATGGGATTTCCAAAAATTTGGGGGTGGTTAAAATATTCTGGAACTAGATAGTAGGGATGGTTGCACATTGTGAATCTACTGATGTACTTGTACATTGTAAGATGGTTAAAAAGGTAAACTTTATATCACGTGATTTAACACAATGAAAGAAAAAAGACCCAATCTGCTACAGTATCAAACCAGAAGAGGTGAGAGCAGGAGACGCAGAGCTTCCCAGGAGCTGCTATAAGGGCCACAGGGGATGACGGTAGCCCTGGGCACAGAAACGGGCAGACTGGATATCCTGGGGTGGAATTACCAGCATTTGGAATGGTTTTCCAGAGAGGGGAAGGACAACTCCAGGTTTCTCCACGGGAGGATGGTGACAGGTAGGACAGGCCAGTTCAGATGGGCTAAGCTTGAGTTGAGATGAAAGAGGGTAGATGTCACCTCAGTGAATTTGCCCAGGCCAAACCCTGACTACCATTCAGACTCCCCTCTGTCTTATACCCATATATAATTACTCACCAAATCCTATCTGCATTTTCTTCAACCTATGTGCAGATCCCAGCCACTTCTCACCCTCCATGATTCCCTGTCAAAAAGGCCACCAGGGCCTCTGTCTGGAGTCCCAGGTAGTCCCCCACTGTCCTCTTGACTTCTACCCTCCGCCTGTCTCTCTCCCTAAAGCAACCAGAACCATCCAACACACCATTCCCCTACCAGAACCTTCAGTGACTTTTCCTGAGCCTTCATCTCTCTGCTGTTTCTACCACTCGGCTCCAGTTTTGCCCCAAGCGAAGCCCACCTCAGGGAATTTGCATTCACACTCTCCCCCAGATGGCTTGTATCACGTCCTGATGTGTATTTATTATGTTTAGGATGTAGGCTACAGAAGGGAAGGTTTTGTTCTTTGCTGGATTCCTCATGCCTAGGACAAGGTCTGGCAGAGTCAATGTTCAGAATGAATCTGTCAAATGAGTGAGTAAGTGAAGTTTCTGACTCCTCCCCTTTCCTTATGCTCTGACATTCTTAACATGTTGACTCTTATCTTCCTGCCTTATGGCCACTATGTGGCTGGAGCTATGGTATTGCGTCTGCATCCCAGGCAGAAGTTGGCCATGCCCATTGCCTTGGATCAGGAGAGCAGAAGCCTTCCCAGAACTCCCAGAAGACTTCCACTTGGGTCCCATTGGCCAGAATGAGGTCACATGTCTACCCTCAGCTGCAAGGGAGCCTGGGAAATGGGCCTTGATATGTTCCGCCCATCCTGGTTCATTGCCTGGGCCAGTTGCTCTGCTGCCGAAACCTTGTGCAGATTTGACCCTGGGGAGAATGGGGTTGGAGGTGTTTTGGTGGCAGAGGCACACGTTTTGCATGACATCCTTGCACCTTCACTGAGGTCCTCTGTTCCTAGACAGATATGAGTGTCCTTTGCACCAGAGGGTTGCAGGGCTAAGTGCCAGCTTCCATGTTAAGAAAGAAACATCCCCCAAGGTCACGCTAGTTACAACTTGTTCTCTATGTGGTATGAGTAAAGAAACCTGCCAAGCTGGAAAGCTTAGTGGATGCTGAGAGACCTCACAGCCTCTCTGACTCCCCAACCAACACACACACTAAACCTGCTCTGGACTTGACTTTACCTTGCCAAGGAAGACCAAACCTGTGAGAATAGGCAGCCAAGTCTGCAGGTCTGCACTCCAGCCCCTGATCTCTCCTGGTTCAGAATCTCACCCAGGGGAGGATAGTCTTCCCCTAGCACAAGCCTCACACTTCTTCTGTGGAAGAAGACCCCATGGTTGTTCTGATGACCAAGTCCAACTCCCATGAATACATGTACAGATTCTGAGGGTCTGATGGGAAAATATTTTCCAAGAATGAATCACCTGCTATGAAAAAAAAAAGTTGTTTTAATCCCACTCAAAGGGGAACTGCTGCAGAGATGCTTCTATTACAAAAATAATATTTAACAAGAAAACGAATAAGAAAAGAGTCATGAAATACTTTTTCTGCCTTAAGGAAAAAAATAATGAGGGCACTTCATGTAGAGAGAGTTTGATAGAAGGCAGCGGCCTTCCATGTGACACAGCAGTTCAAAGCCAAGGCAGGAACCAGAGCTTGAGGCTGGACGGAGCTTACCCCTAGCCCTGGGCTCTTCAACTGAGCAGAGCAGCGAATTCTTTTAAGAAAGCTTTGCAAGACTTGAATTCTAAGTATAAAGTATTACTTTGCAGAGATTTGTGGCTTTAGAATTAGGCTAATTTTCAACCACATGCACAGCCTGATTTCAGCGGTGGACAGAGGAGGTCGCCACACCTCAGCTACATCTCCAGGTTCATAACATGAGCGACAGAAGTCTTCAAGAAAGCATTTTGAAAAGACAGTGATGTGTGCAGGTGCTAGAAGCCCAATGTCTGCTTTACAAACTTCCCCCAGGCTCTGTTTCAAAGCATTTTGTGCAGATTTTACAAATGATTCTACCCAAAGTCCTTAAAAGTGGGTTACATCTTCCAGTGCCCTAAACCTTTCAAATGCACAATGGCATCCACATTTCAACGTTATGCAGTGACCCAACACAAGGGTGAAAATTGTTGGCAAACCACCACAAAGCTGGTGCAAGCTTCTACACTGTGGTGTTTACAGCAGGTCAGGGGAGAGCCATACAGGAGGGAAGGCAGCTTGGCAGGTGCCACGTGGGCTCCCTATCAGCTGTCACTAGCTTCAGAGGAGGATGCACGGCCAAGTTGGGAGGGGCTTTGAATCGCTGTCCCCATTTCCCCACCCCATCCTGAGCCCAAGGAGCCCCTGGAGCCCTGGCTTTAGCATCCCTGACGCTGTCCCACGTGGCCTGCCCAGCCTTGCCAGCAGAACCAGAGTCTCTTCCACACGGCCATGGGGAATGGTGGGGAAGAGGCCTAGCTGGGAAGCTAAGACCCAGGTCCAAGCCAGAAGGCCATGCGGCCACCCTACCACCCAGCGAGTCACAGAAATCCCTAAAGCACTGCACTTGGAGCAACTCAGGAAACAAGACAGCACAGTGTTTGCAAATGAGGCCAGTTTTTACACTAGATCACTGTTAACCAACCGCTCAGCTCAGTCCCCCATCAACTGGTTGCAAACCTAAGACGTCCACAGCTCACCATGGTTGGACTCCCCAGACACCTGGAACTCTGTTCCCATCAGGTAAGCTGTGTACTAACCCAAAATCACTGCTAAATGTCCCCACGCCTTTTAATTTCAACTCTTTCTGTTATGATTGCTAATGAAGTGAGAGCAAAGAGAAAGTGTTGTTTCTTAGTGAACTATGCTGGATGCTTTGGAAAGACTCACTGTATGGCTGCAGAAAAAAAAAGTTGCTGGTGAATTAGTCTACACGTCAGGATCCTATTGAGATGCAAGTGTCTTTAAACTGAAGACAGTACCTTGTGGGTGCGATTTATGCACACACACACACACACACACACGCACACACACACACAAAAGAAGAAGAGGACCCCAACCAGCATCAGAGGATTAGCAAATTGATAGCCATTGATATTTTCAGTTAAAATAAAATATTTAAGGTATTTGTAACGCTCTTAAAAATTTCCCATTTTGAACATCTTTTTCAGTTATCCAATGATTACTGGTTCTACTGCCCTGGAAAATAAACTTCTCCTGAGGAGTGTGGTTCTGAGATATCTGTGCCCCTACTGAAAAGTTTCACGAGCTTTTGTTTATTGTGGTAAAATACACAGACAAATTTCACCATTTAAAGGCAGTAGATGCAATCGCAATGCTGTGTAACCATCACCTATAGCGAGTTCCAGAACATGCTTAGGAAACCCGTCTCCCCTTAGCAGCTACTTCCCTCTCCCCGATATCCTCCCCCCCACCCCCGTCTGCTTTCATACTCCCTGGATGTCCGTTCTTCTGGACATTTCATAGTAACACTTGTGTGACATTTCAAATCTGCACTTTTTTACCGGGCTCCTCTCCTGGCATTCTGTGTATTTTTAAATTACATGGAATGAGAATTGATATCTTGAGATCTTTCGGAAGTTTTTGGGACGCGGACCAGCCTTCTGCATTTGGAAGCTCGCGCGGGGCAGCCGGGCTCTCCCCGGCCACGTCCCTCGGGAAGGTTCCGGGACCCGAGCTCTGAGGCCGGCGCGGTCTCCGCAGCCACCGCGGCTAAGTTTCGCACAACCTCTCCCAGGCCCCAACCCAGCCTCTGGGCACTGGACGAAGACTCAGGGATTTGTGTCCTACACCGGATTTCCGATTTACTGTTCCTTTCAGAGCGTCTGCCCAAACCGGGGGCCGCCGCGAACTCGGCGGGGCCGCCGTCCCCGTCTCCACGCAGCTCGCTCGGGCCTGACCCGCCGGGGTCCTCCACCCCGCAGGGCCTCGCACCCCCGTCCCTGTGCACGCGGTGGGGGCTGCCCGCTGGGCCTCTCCGTCGCACCCCCACCTCCGTGACTCGGAGACCTCCCTCCCTGCTGCGCACCCGGCAAACCCAGCCCTGGTTCGAGGCGCAGGGTCTTGGAGGGCGCAGGTCACAGAACCCGGGAGACCCCAGCACGCCCTTTCCAGAAAGCGAGCGACCCCGGCCGACTCGTGCCCGAACGAGGTGTTGAACTTACTGTCAAGGTTCAACATCCCCAGCGGCAGTTCAGGGCTGGGGGTGTCTTTAAAACGGAATCCTTTCTCCCCAGGCTGCCCAGGAGCTCCGCGCCAGCGCGCCGCGGGGGCCTCAGAATCCGCCGCCAGAGCC
>NW_012105653.1:1295-14277 GCF_000951045.1 Mandrillus leucophaeus | reverse complement strand
GGCGGGTTCGGGGAGCGTCCGGGGAGCCTGGGACGCGCCTTCGCCGGGGTCGCCGGGTGTCGGCCTCTCACTTAGGTCTTAGGAACCGTGGCACAAATCTCGGTTTTCCTCTGGGGGCGGGCGGAGGCTGAAAACTGGACGGCGTTCCCCTGGAGGGCTCTGATCACACAAGCAGTGGTTTCCTCACCCCAGGTGTGCGCGAAGGGTGCAGGCGGCCAGCAGGGACAGCACGGGGCGAATTCGGAAAGCCGGTGCGTCCGTGGACGACCCACTTGGAAGGAGTTGGGAGAAGTCCTTGTTCCCACGCGCGGACGCTTCCCTCCGTGTGTCCCTCGAGCCACAAAAAGCCCAAACCCTAACCCGCTCCTTTCTCCCGCCGCGTCACTGCAGAACCCCGCGGTCCCCGGGCGGGGAAGTCCGCAGGCGTCGGGGGAGACACGGCCTCTGGGAGCACAGAGCCCCTCCGAGCGGGCAGCGGGGACGCTGGGCAGACGGGGGACCGCGGGGTCCGGGTGGAGAGGACCCGCCCTCGAGCCGGCCCAGCCCTGACGCTCAGGACCGCCTCCGGCGGGAGGTCTGCGTCTTCTTTACACCCTTCTCGGGAGAGCTCATTGCCGCTGTTTTGCAAACACCCGCTGCGCTTGGACGGAGGAAGCGCCCACGCGTCGACCCCTGGAAACGAAGGCCTCCCTGATGGGAACGTCAGCGTCCAGGAGCCTTTATTTACTCTTTATTCTGCCCGATGCGTGCACGTGTGTTAAATGCTTCAGATGCTTTTGGGAGGGAGATGTTACACAAACAATGGAAATGCCTCCCGGTCTCGCCCCACTGGGTGACAGCTGAGGTGCGGCTTCTCCAGGGTGGAGCCTCCTCGTTTTCCAGAGCTGCTTGTTGAAGTCTTCCCAGGGCCCCTGACTTTGACATGGAAACTGCTCACCTTGGCACCGGCATGTGGAACAAGAAATGCTTCTGTTTTCATTCGTCCTAGTGTTCATAAAATGGGAAACAATGAAGGACATACAAAAACGTTAATAAAATAAATTAATGGAACTAGATTCTTCAGAAAGTACAACAAACACAAAATCCAAGTATTGCCATGTCAACAACACATTCCTACTTTAAGTTGTATGAAGTTAATTGGAATAGTGAAGAACAAAAGTGGATGTGGGGCAGATCTGCGTCCTGCATGCGTCTTGCAGCCAGACTCTTCCAGCTGTTCCAGACCTCAAAATAGAGAGGACCCAGGTTTTCTAAGATCAAGTCGCTCCCCTCTTAACTGCAGTGGGTGGAGTTTGGGGATGAACCTCTCCTCAGCTCCCTGCCGCCCCTCTCCAGCGTCCCTGGGTGCAGCCCCTCCGCCGCCACAGCTGGAGACTCCCAAAGGAGGCAAGCAAGCCTCAGCGATCCCACGGAGGTCCCATCGGCCCTTTCCAGGCTTTTCTCTCTTAAAGTTCCTGCTCCTTCTTCTTTGCTCTCTTCATAATCGAATCTAGGCAAGGATTTCAGTCTGAGCTTTGACCAAGGACAGTAACTGGGTCCAGGGATGGAAAACTTTGCTTCTAGGTCCCGTTTTGCTACAGCCTGGCAAGAGGACTGTGATCAGGCCTCAGTTTCCATCTCTCTAAACTGAGGAGTGCTGTGCGGGGATCTCTGCCTCCTTTACAGTCTTTCCTCCAGTTATGTCTTCGTTATTAGAGCCGCTGACTTCAAATGACGTTTCATAATGATGACCATCTCTTTTGTGTCATCCGGAGTCCTTTTTCTTCTTATATCTCGAAAATAGATAAGTAAGATAATGTGAATATCAAACTGAGCCCTTTTCTTTGGACTTTGTAATGAGGAAAATTCCTAGTAATGATAAAGTACGATCTAGTAATGATCAATGAATCTGGATGTGAGCTTAAATGAATCTGGATGTGAGCTTTATTTTATGATTCGATTAGGGTATATCCAGGAGTCTTGGACTTATCTAAAACTTTAATTTATCTAAAAGTATGCAGTGTTCATTACTTAGCAAAGATGTCATGGCTTGGTGTCTAGCATTCTCAGTAGAAAGCCATCGCTGTGTTAGGGAGTGTTGGCTGTTTATTGAGGCCATCGGTGAGGCAATGCAAGACAGACAAATGTGGCTTCGGTCCTAATATGACAGCAGACAGCCACCAGCTGGAAAGGTGTATTGAGATTGTAAAGATGTGCTCACTTCCTGAGGCCAGGGACCAGGGCCACTTACAGCCCTATCATCATCTTTTTGAACTGTAAATCTGAATTCCTTTCCCCAAGACAAAATTGGGCAGGGAACCATCAAACTGGGATTCTGGAAGTCAGGATGGGGGAGCAGAGAATCCTGCACCCTCACAAACCCCTTTTGCTGTGTTTGCTCCTGGTGCAAGTTCTCACTTCTCCATGCCTTGGGGGCTGTTGGTGCTACCTCAGCTCTCTGTTCCCACTGCTTGGAGCCAGAGAGGAGGCAGGGACAGAAGTCATGGACTAAAGGCCTAGAGACAGGGCATGAAGAATGGCAAGATTCAGAGGAAAATGTTTGTTTACAGCCAGAATCAATTGATAGGCATCAACACAATGTTGGAGAGAATGTTGCAGCACAGTGCCCTGGCCTGGCATGCAGGAGCCTGTGACCGTTCTGTCCCCTGGGCCACCTCAGGCTCCTCACCCCCACCCTCAGAGTGTGGGCTTTCATGGCTGCTCTATGCTGGGCCACAGCCCTTCATGAGGCTCCTCTCTGGCAGGGCCACAGAGAATAAAAGGGAGCAGAAACCACATCCTCCACACAGACAGAACCTGCATCAGCCAAATTGTCCATCTGACCAAGGGTCTCCCTTCCTCATTGCCCAGGTGGCTACAACATGTTGTTTGGACCACCAGTTACTGTATCAGACTCTCTTTAATTTTTTGGCTCAAATTGTTTTCTCTCCTTGATTAGATGAGGTACCTTGGTAATAGTTAAATTTGTCTGGAGCCTAGAGGTTCCAAGATCATGAAACTGCAGTTATACCTTCCCAGAGGGGTGGATGGCATCCTCAGATCCTTGACTTGCAGAATGACCTGTGTGGATCTGACTCTAGGCCATCTCCCATTGGAAGAAGAGGAGGGTTTTTATGGTTGAAAGAAGGACCATTGCATTATAATAGGTGCAGTCATTTTGGAATTCTCGGTATGGGAAGAGGCATGTGCTTGTGTATGTGCACACAGGCATGCTTGTTCAGGAACCAAGGGGGTGGACTGCAGTGACATATGTCAGTATTTTTGTTTATTCTGCTGCTGTATTCATTTTCAATTGCTGTTGTAACAAATTACTACAAACTTTGTTCCTCAAAAGAACACAAATTTATATTTTTACAGTTCTGCAGATCAGAAGTCCAGTAGTGTCTAAAATCAAGGTACCAGCAGTGCTGTGTTTGTTCCTGGAGGTTCTAGGGGAGAATCATTTCCTGCCCATTTGGGCTGTGGGCAGAATTTAATTCCTTGTGGTTGTAGGACTGAGGTTCCCATTTTCCTGCTGGATTAGGGCCATTCCCAGCTTCTAGAAGCCACCCGCATGCCTTGGCTTGAGGCCCCTTCCACTATTTTCAAAACCAGCAAGGGTAGGTCAAACCCCTCTCACAGGTTCTTCTTCCTTCCTTTTTATGAACTCATCTCATTAGGTTTGCAGCCACTTGAATAATCCCAGATCATTTCTCTATTTTAAGGTCAGATGATCAGGTCAACTGAATTCTACCTATATAACCTTAATTCTTTTTTGCCATATACTGTAACGTATGCGTAGATTCTGGGGATTAGTATGGAGACATACTAATTACATTGTAGCTAGATATTTATGTTGGGGGGGAGCATTATTCTGTACCTAGAAGAGAGGGGACTTGTGGGGATGTAGGGTGTGCATATGTTCAGTGTTAACTGATTCTGCTAAGTGGTTTTCCAAAGAGGTATGCTCACTAAAACTATTCTCTTTCATTGGTCTGTTTGTTTATTCTCATGTCCATATCACACTGTTTGAATTACTGTCTTGATACCTAGTATTATAAACATTCTTTGTTATTCTTTGAAATTGTATTTGCTTTTTTAGCTTTTTGCATTTCCATATACATTTTAGAATCAACTGGTTAATTTCCATAAAAATACCTGCTGGGATGTGGAATAGTATTGCTTAGATTCTATAGATTATTTGAGGAATAATTTATATTTTACAGTATAAAAACTTTTAGCCCATGAACATGGAATATCTCTTTATTTATTTGGAGATACTCTTCTTTAATTTATGTCATTTTTAAAATAGTTTTCTTGCACACATTTCACTAGTTCCTAAGTGTTTGATATTTTTAATGCAATTGTAAATGATGTCATTTAAAAATTAATTTTCAGGCCAGGTACAGTGGCTCACTCCTGTAATCCCAGCACTATGCGACGCTGAGGCAGGAGGATCACTTGAGGCCAGGAGTTCAAGACTAGCCTAGGCAACATAGGAAGATTCCATCTCTACCAAAAAAAAAGAAAATTAGCCAAGCATGATAGTACCTGCCTGTAATCCTTATTACTGGGGAGGCTGAGGTGGGAGGAAGCTGAGGTGGGAGGAGGCTGAGGTGGGAGGAGGCTGAGGTGGGAGGAAGCTGAGGTGGTGGGAGGATGCTGAGGTGGGAGGAGGCTGACGTGGGAGGAGGCTGAGGTGGGAGGAGGAGGCTGAGGTGGGAGGAGGCTGAGGTGGGAGGAGGCTGAGGTGGGAGGAGGAGGCTGAGGTGGGAGGAGGCTGACATGGGAGGACTCTGCTGGAGCCCAGGAGTTCAAGGCTGCAGTGAGTTTGTGCCACTGCACTCCAGCCTGGGTGACAGAGTAAGATACTGTCTCAAAAAATGATTTTCTAATTGTTGCTATTGTTTCAAAATACATTTGATTTGTGTATACTATCTTGTATCTAATTACTTTGCTTGTTAATTATAGATTTCTTTGGATTTTTCATGTACACATCCTATCTATCCAAAGGAATAGAAATCAATACATAAAAGATATACTTAAACTTGGAATGTTTATTGCAGTACTATTCACAATAGCAAAGATATAGAATCAACCCGTTTTTATCAACAAATGAATGAATAAAGACAATGTCATAAATATATGCAAGGGAATTCTATTCAGTCATAAAAAGAAGAAAAGCATGTCATTTGTGGCAACATGGATGGAACTGGAGAGAATTATCTTAAGTGAAGTAATCCAAGCACAAAGAAATAAATATCACCTGTTCTCACTTATATGTGGGAACTAAAATATTTGATCACATGGAGGTCAAGAGGGGCAAAATAAATAACAGAGATTGGGAAGTGTGGGAGAAAAGGGAGGAAGAGGAGGACTGGGTTAAAGGGTACAAACATATGGTAAGACAGAAGGAATTAATTCCATATTTGATAGTGGAGTAGGGGGACTGTACTTAACCAAAATCGATTGTACTTGGGTAATGGCCATGCTCAATACCTTGACTTGACTGCTGTGCATTATATACATGTAACAAAATTTCTTATGTTCCCCATAAATTTATATAAATAAAAAACAGCAAAAATTATATAAATAATGTTCAGTTATCTATTTGTATTTAATTTAGAAGCAATCATCTAGGTAAAAGACCAGTGGGAACAACCCTAACATAGCTAGTTCTAGCATGCCTACTCTGATACAGAAACCTGGCTAAGTGTAGGTCAGGCAAAATCTCACTTCATCCTACCAATGACCCTATAAGATCGGTATTATTATTATCCCTATATTTTAAATATGTAAAGGTAGTAGTAGCCTGACCAATGTAATGCCAAATGGCAGAATTGGGACTTAGGCCTAATGTACCTAACTCAAGAAGTAGCAATTTAATCTGTATCTCCACATCTGTATATGGACCAAGGAGAAGTAAATTTTGTGCTTGCGAGTACACTTAATTCATTTTTTTTTTTTTTTTGAGACGGAGTCTCGCCCTGTCGCCCAGGCTGGAGTGCAGTGGCGCGATCTCCACTCACTGCAAGCTCCGCCTCCCAGGTTTATGCCATTCTCCTGCCTCAGCCTCCAGTATAGCTGGGACTACAGGCGCCCGCCACCGCGCCCGGCTAATTTTTGTATTTTTTTTAGTAGAGACGGGGTTTCACCGTGTTAGCCAGGATAGTCTCGATCTCCTGACCTCGTGATCCGCCCGTCTCAGCCTCCCAAAGTGCTGGGATTACAGGCGTGAGCCACCGCGCCCGGCCAAGTACACTTAATTCTTTCTGTCCATCCTAAATATTCTAATCCCCAACCTCATGCCATGAGTGGTTTTTCAGGGAAAGAATTAAGACCATGTTGTAAAATCTTGTAAGCTGCAGTTTGCAGGATTAGTATTGGACCAACAATGTCCTCCCACTCAAGTGGCATAATGGTAGAAAACACTGTTACTAGCTAGAGATGGAATCTCAGGGGAGAAACCCATAGTCTAAACTACAGAACCCAGATTAAAAAAGAGAAATTCTGTACTTTTCCTTAAAATAATTTGACTAAATTTTGAAAAAATTATTTCTGAAAATAAACAGTATTATAAAGTGGTATATTTAAACAAATAAATATCTAGCTACGATGTAATTCTTTTTTATCTAATCTTGAACTAGTGGTTCTGGCTCCGTCTTACCTTGTCATAGTCTTTGGAACTCTTCTTGAATGCTTTTTTGGAGTTGCACCTGTTCCTTGGTTTATGTATGCTCCAGGGATTTCTTGTCAGCTGGCCATAAGACATGATCTGGCAATTTGTCATTCCATTGACTGTATTCATTTAGCTGCTTAAAATGGACACTTACGGATACTTTAGTTTGAAGAATCCTCCTTATAGCAGTGGGTTTTCACCGTCTCCTTCCTATGCCATGCACAAATAATCCTCCACAAAATAAGCACAGACGAAAAATCAGGTTGGTGGAGAACAAGTAAAGAAAAGGAGGAGAGGGTAGGTGAGGTGGGGAGGAGGAAAGGGAGGGCCTGAGAAAAGCGAAGATGAGAAAAGCCTCTGCTGCCCTCCAGCCCGGCTTGGCCTCCTCCAGCCCCAGCCAGCAGTGCAGAGGCCACCACAGGGAATCCCCAAGAGTCTACACCCTGGGCCTGCCAGGGGCCTCCGCCTGCTGGGCTGCCCTCCCTGTGCGCAAGGTGTGACGACATGTGCGCAAGGTGTGAGGAGATTCTTGGAGAGGGAGTTCCCCTGGGTTGCAGAGTCCTGATGAAATCTCACAGGAAAATTGCATGGCCCCCAATGTCCTAGGTGTAGCGTTCATTTCAGTTTTTCCGTTAGAAATATCTCCCTGAAGGCTCATATCTGTGCCTTGAGAAAAGAGAAGGCCATCATCACAATAACCCTCCGTTCTGACCAGGATGGAGTTGGAGTTGCTATTGCTCAAAAGCTTCCAGAATCTTCTGCTCCCACTCAGAGCAAACCCAGAACCCTTGCCTGACCCAGAAGCCCCTTGGGGATCTGTCTCACAGCCCACCACCTCACCGACGGCTCTTCTCCCACCCAGGCCCTTGCTAATGGCCCTCTCACTGCACAGCCATCTACTCTTCAGACCTGCCCATCCCTCCTGTCTCAGAGCCTCCAATCTTCTGTTCCCTCTGTCAGAAATCACCACACACAACTTTGTCTTGTCTCTCTCTCTCTCTCTTTTTTTTTTTTTTTTGAGACAGAGTCTTGCTCTGTCACCCAGGCTGCCAGGCTGTAGTGCAAGTAGTGTGATCTCGGCTCACTGCAGCCTCCACCGCCTGGGTTCAAGCTACCCTCCTGCCTCAGTCTCCTGAGCAGCTGGGACTACAGGCACCCACCACCATGCCCAGTTAGTTTTTGTTTGTTTGTTTGTTTGTTTGTTTTAAGTAGAGACAGGGTTTCACTATGTTTGCCAGACTGGTCTTGAACTCTTGACCTCAAGTGATCCGCCCACCTTGGCCTTGTCTCTTTTTGTAAGTCTCTGTTCAAATGGAGTCTAATCCCAGTGGCCTTTTCTAACTACTCTACCTAAAACAGCAGCTTAGACCATCAGTATCTGTTGCTTACTCTACTTGATTCCTGCCCTGTACTCTATGCTGACAGTGCTGTGTGTCTATTTTCTGTCTTCCCTCCATGGAAGTGAGCCTCGTGCTTGTAAGGGCTTTATCTTGATTCGCTCAGTGAGGTGTCCCCGCGCCTGTAGCAGTTCCTAATACAGAAAGGATGCACATCAAGCACTTCATGAATAACTATAGAAATTACTGGACTAACATGTGTGTTTGGTTTTTTGTTAGTGTTTTTCACTCAGAATGATTCCTTCCTGGGGGCTTCTGAGTCTCCTCCCTACCCCATTGTCTAGCCCTTTAAATACATTTGACAGTAAAGTTCTATCTGTTCACCAGACATATTTGGACATGTCTGAATCCCAGCAAGAGAAGTAGTTTGTTTTTACCCCTGAAGGCTTCCAGCTGTGTGCAAGCAGACTTCTAAAGATGCCACATCATCTCCTTAGCAGATGTGTTTTGATATTTCTAAATCCACCTAACTGTAAGCTGAAAATCCTCCATTGTGTTAAAAAATTTTTTATTTTGTAACTATTTTTATTTCCAATGTAGTTAACATTTCACTCTACTTTTAAGCAATATTCTTTTGCACTAGATTTCTAATTGAAAGTTGTGAAGAATTAGTTGACATCCTAAACTTTTATTTTTATTTTTTGTTTTTTGTTTTTTTACAAAAATTTTGATTTTTAAAAAATGATTCGTTTTACTTGGACTCGGGAACGGGAACATCGTACACCGGGGCCTATCATGGGGAGGGGGGAGGGATTGCATTGGGAGTTATACCTGATGTAAATGACGAGTTGATGGGTGCTTACGAGTTGATGGGTGCAGCACACCAACTTGGCACAAGTATACATATGTAACAAACCTGCACGTTATGCACATGTACCCTAGAACTTAAAGTATAATAATAATTAAAAAAAAAAAAGAAAAGAAAATGATCTGTTCTGCTGCTTCTTTTTTTTTTTCTGTCTTTCTTATACTTTAATTTCTGGGATACATGTGCAGAACATGCAGGTTTGTTACATAGGTATACACATGCCATCGTGGTTTGCTCCACCCATCAACCCATCATCTACATTAAGTATTTCTCCTAACGCTATCCCTCCCCTAGCCCCCCAACCCCCAACAGGCCCTAGTGTGTGATGTTCCCCTCCCTGTGCCCATGTGTTCTCATTGTTCACCTCCCACTTACGAGAGAGAACATGCAGTGTTTGGTTTCCTGTTCTTGTGTTAGGTTGCTGAGAATACGGTTTCTAGCTTCACCTATGTCCCTGCAAAGGACAGGAACTCATCCTTTTATATGGTGCAGAGTATTCCATGGTGTATATACATCACATTTTCTTTATCCAGTATATCACTGGTGGGCATTTGGGTTGGTTCCAAGTCTTTGCTATTGTGAACAGTACTGCAATAAACATATGCGTGCATGTGTCTTTATAGTAGAATGATTTATAATCCTTTGGGTATATACCCAGTAATGGGATTGCTGGGTCAAATGGTATTTCTGGTTCTAGATCCTAGAAGAATCACCACACTGTCTTCCACAATAATTGAACTAATTTACACTCCCACCAACAGTGTAAAAGCGTTCTTGTTTCTCCACATCCTCTCCAGCATCTGTTGTTTCCTGACTTTTTAACGAGTGCCATTCTAACTGACGTGAGGTGATATCTCATTGTGGTTTTGATTTGAATTTATCTAATGACCAGTGATGAGAGCTTTTTTTCATATGTTCATTGGCTGCATAAATGTCTTCTTTTGAGAAGTGTCTGTTATTATCCTTTGTCCACTTTTTGATGAGGTTTTTTTGGCTTTTTCTTCTAAATTTGTTTAAGTTTCTTGTAGATTCTGGATATTAGCCCTTTGTCAGATGGATAGATGCAAAAATTTTCTCCCATTCTGTAAGTTACCTGTTCACTCTGATGAGAGTTTCTTTTGCTGTGCAGAAGCTCTTTAATTAGATCCCATTTGTCAATTCTGGCTTTTGCTGCCATTGCTTTTGGTGTTTTAGTCCATGAAGTCTCTGCACATAGCTATGTCCTGAATGGTATTCCCCAGGTTTTCTTCTAGGGTTTTTTTTTAAGGTTTTAAGTCTTACATTTAACCCTTTCGTCCATCTTGAGTTAATTTTTGTATAAGGTGTAAGGAAGGAGTCCAGTTTCAGTTTTCTGCGTAGGGCTAGCCAGTTTTCCCAGCACCATTTATTAAATAGGGAATCCTTTCCCCATTGCTTGTTTTTGTCAGGGTTGTCAGACATCCTAAACTTTTAAATTTAAGAATTTGCATTTTTTTTCATCTTGCGAGGCTCCATTTCCTCTACAAGTATGGAGAAGGCAAAAGGCAAGGACACTTCCACAAAGAAGTTGAGGGAAGAGGATCAGCAGGCTTCTAATCAACCAAACATGATTGCTTTGCCAGGAACATCAGCAAAGGGAACAAAAGAAAAAATGTGTCAAAGGCGATAAAGTGCTCTGTCCTGAGAAGAAGGCAGAGTACACTGACAACCCTGGACCTCAGAAGAAGATACCAATTCCTCCATTACCCTCTAAACTGCCACCTGTTAATCTGATTAACCGGGACATCCTGCGGGCCTGATGCCAACACTTGAAGCTGAGTTCCAAAGGTCAGAAGTCGGATGCATATAAGCGCCTGTGTGCCTTTGCCTACCCGAATCAAAAGGATTTTCCTAGCACAGCAAAAGAGGCCAAAATCCAGAAATCATTGCAAAAAAAAATTAAAGGTGGGAAAAAGGGGAAACGTCGCTGCAAAGTTCTGAGACACATCCTCCTGAAGTGGCCCTTCCCCCTGCGGAGGGGCCGCCTGCCCTGGAAGATTCCACTGCCCTCCTTGATGGAGTTAATACAGTTGTGGTGACAACTTCTGCCCCAGAGGATTTGCTGGCCTCCTGGGTGAGAATTTCAGCCGGGGCGAAGATGCCAGAGGCAGTGGAATCTCCACAAGAGGCCTGTGGTGTCCGGTGGCGTGTGGTCCATGGGAAAAGTCTCCACAAGAGGCCTGTGGTGTCCGGTGGCGTGTGGTCCATGGGAAAAGTCTCCCTGGAGTCACAGATGGTTGGGTTCACCTGCAGTTTCATGCTGGTCAAGCCTGGGTTCCAGAAAAGCAAGAAGGATAAAGTAGAAATCATTTAAATGGCTAACAGTATAAGGAGGGTTAAATCAAGCATCCAGGTGTGGAAATAGCTGATTTACATATATAGTTTATGCCATGTGAAACGTTTATGATTTAATATTGGATGAAAAAACAGATACAACATTTTATGTACAGTATAATCTAAAATATCTACGTTTAGTTAAAAATGCAGGAATATAATTATCAAAATTTGAGTGATAAAATTGTAAATAATTTTTCTTTCTTTTATAACTCATTTTGTATTTACTAAAGATCCTCCAAAGAGATTATACACTTTTTTAATTAGAAAAAAAGTTCTTTGTTAAGGAGATCATAAATGATATAATATTTTAAATAATTTAAAAGTTGAGATTGTGAGGATTTCCAGGGCCTCCTGCCCCCAGCCCAGCTTGCATCATTGTTTACATGGAAATGTTGGGACTGAGGTGGCCTCATGCCTCTCAATTCCCAACCAGCTTTCTCTCCCTCTGGTTCTTAGCCAGCCTGTTAAACAGAAAATAATCAGTGAGACAAACAAACTACACCCTAGTGTTCTAACAAGTTACACATAATTCTTTGCTTGCCAATTGTCTCCCTCAGAACTTTCTTTTCCTCATAGAGTCAATATAATCATCTATTTTAAATTCAGCTTTTGCCATTTTACAATCTGAGATGCAGGACTTTGCATAGGGCATGGATGGGTTTCCACAATCTGCACGAGGATGGGAGGAGAACAGGGCAGATCCAGCCCCGCTCACTGAGTTCTGGCTGGAGTTACTTGGCTGGACCTCACTCCAGAGAGAGGAGACCTTCCTCTGGTCCAGCTACCAAGACAGCCCCTAGTTGGAAAATCTTTTCTTCTAAGGTGAGATGCAGCCCCCACTGGAGAGGAAAACACCAGAGAGTTTTAAAAAGGAAAAACCAAGGGAAGTTGAGGAGCTTCTTGATAGGGGACACAGCAGAGTCCGCCCAGCTGGGGTGAATCTCTGCAGTTCCCCAACAGGACGGCAGGCGGGAGGAGCAGCATGAGCCATCTGCAGTGACATTGTCTCCTCCAGCAGCAGCCTCCATCCAGAAATCCATCTCAGGGTCTGTCCTCACAGGAACCTGATGCCAGAGCTGTGCGCTGAAAGTATTTGGACACAGGTATTTTGTGGAACTGGGCATTTTTCAGGTCTTGCTGGAGGTCATGGTGTGTGAACTTGATGGAGCTCTTTCTCATGGGCTTTTTTTCTAAGTGTGGGAGAGCATGGCCTCCATGACTGCTGGCTTCCAGCACAAGGCTTGTAAACCCAAGCCAGGGTGTGTAATTCACTGTAGCCCTTGACAGAATAGCAGGGGATAAAAGGTCGTTTTTTAAACTTCTGTTTATTACCCTCAGCCAATTAACTTCTATCTACAGTAGAAGATATTTTGCCAATTGTTTTTTTTTTAAATGGAAAAATATCTTGCTCTTTAAAAAGTCTTTTAGAAGCACAGACTTCTCAATTTCATTACATTAAAATCACTAAAAGATAGAAAAAAGTGAAATTCACATGTGAAAGAAATTTTCTTTTGGCAAAATACTCTGTTTTGGCTTGAAATGTTTGGGAATTTTCCATGCATGTGTCCAGATGCATATGGAGTTTATTCATTCAATTAAGTTACAACATTAGATAACATGGTACATTCAAAAAGTAGTGAGGACACATTTTGTTTCTGTCTCTTTAACTGAGAAAACTGGCTGATGCCTCCTGTGTGCGAGCACTGTGTAGCTGATGCAGATATGGAAACCGAGGTTTTCTTACTTCCTGCCGCTGGCCTGGGC
>NW_012105653.1:0-1245 GCF_000951045.1 Mandrillus leucophaeus | reverse complement strand
CCACTTTTTGATGAGGTTTTTTTGGCTTTTTCTTCTAAATTTGTTTAAGTTTCTTGTAGATTCTGGATATTAGCCCTTTGTCAGATGGATAGATGCAAAAATTTTCTCCCATTCTGTAAGTTACCTGTTCACTCTGATGAGAGTTTCTTTTGCTGTGCAGAAGCTCTTTAATTAGATCCCATTTGTCAATTCTGGCTTTTGCTGCCATTGCTTTTGGTGTTTTAGTCCATGAAGTCTCTGCACATAGCTATGTCCTGAATGGTATTCCCCAGGTTTTCTTCTAGGGTTTTTTTTTAAGGTTTTAAGTCTTACATTTAACCCTTTCGTCCATCTTGAGTTAATTTTTGTATAAGGTGTAAGGAAGGAGTCCAGTTTCAGTTTTCTGCGTAGGGCTAGCCAGTTTTCCCAGCACCATTTATTAAATAGGGAATCCTTTCCCCATTGCTTGTTTTTGTCAGGGTTGTCAGACATCCTAAACTTTTAAATTTAAGAATTTGCATTTTTTTTCATCTTGCGAGGCTCCATTTCCTCTACAAGTATGGAGAAGGCAAAAGGCAAGGACACTTCCACAAAGAAGTTGAGGGAAGAGGATCAGCAGGCTTCTAATCAACCAAACATGATTGCTTTGCCAGGAACATCAGCAAAGGGAACAAAAGAAAAAATGTGTCAAAGGCGATAAAGTGCTCTGTCCTGAGAAGAAGGCAGAGTACACTGACAACCCTGGACCTCAGAAGAAGATACCAATTCCTCCATTACCCTCTAAACTGCCACCTGTTAATCTGATTAACCGGGACATCCTGCGGGCCTGATGCCAACACTTGAAGCTGAGTTCCAAAGGTCAGAAGTCGGATGCATATAAGCGCCTGTGTGCCTTTGCCTACCCGAATCAAAAGGATTTTCCTAGCACAGCAAAAGAGGCCAAAATCCAGAAATCATTGCAAAAAAAAATTAAAGGTGGGAAAAAGGGGAAACGTCGCTGCAAAGTTCTGAGACACATCCTCCTGAAGTGGCCCTTCCCCCTGCGGAGGGGCCGCCTGCCCTGGAAGATTCCACTGCCCTCCTTGATGGAGTTAATACAGTTGTGGTGACAACTTCTGCCCCAGAGGATTTGCTGGCCTCCTGGGTGAGAATTTCAGCCGGGGCGAAGATGCCAGAGGCAGTGGAATCTCCACAAGAGGCCTGTGGTGTCCGGTGGTGTGTGGTCCATGGGAAAAGTCTCCACAAGAGGCCTGTGGTGTCCGGTGG
>NW_012105652.1:4509-4783 GCF_000951045.1 Mandrillus leucophaeus | reverse complement strand
TGTCCTTTGTAGGGACGTTGGTGAAGCTGGAAACCATCATTCTCAGCAAACTATCACAAGGACAGAAAACCAAACACCGCATGTTCTCACTCATAGGTGGGAATTGAACAAGAGAACACTTGGACACAGGGCAGGGAACATCACACACTGAGGTCTGTGGTGGGGTGGGGAGCTGGAGGAGGGATAGCATTAGGAGATATACCTAATGTAAATGACGAGTTAATGGGTGCAGCAAACCAACAAGGCACATGTATATGTATGTAACAAACCTGCA
>NW_012105652.1:0-1929 GCF_000951045.1 Mandrillus leucophaeus | reverse complement strand
TAGGCCTATGAATGGCCCCCTCAAAGCGTGCTGTCTTTTATGGTCGAAGCCATGAAATAAGACCCGGTCTCCTGTAGCACTTCCAGGCTTATTAGGATAAGGAAATTCCCGTCTAATAAATTTTGGTCAGACAGGTTGTCTGCTCTCAAACTCTTGTTTCCTGATAAGATGTTATCAACAACAATGCGTGCCCAAAACTTCACTAGCAATTTTAACTTCGCCTCATCTGGTGGTCCTATGATCTCACCCTGACTCCACTTGCTTTGTGATATTTTATTACCTTGTGAAGTATGTGATCTCTGTGACCCACACTCTATTCGTGCACTCCCTCCCCTTTTGTAAATCGCTAATAAAAACTTGCTGGTTTTACTGCTCGGAGAACATCATGGATCCTGCCGACATGTGATGTCTCCCCCAGACACCCAGCTTTAAATTTCTCTCTCTTGTGCTCTTTCCCTTTATTTCTCAAACCAGCTGAGACACTTGGGACATAGAAAAGAACCCACGTTAAACATCGGGAGCGGGTTCTCCTGATACCTCTGCCCAACCCTTATTCCATTCCATCCCTCCAACACATCCTATAAACATTATTTTACTTTTCTCTCTCTTTTAATCTTAGAGCTGGCTCTTCATCAGGACACCTTCTCTTTAGCCCCTAAGAACTCTCATTCTTTCTGCTTCTTCGTATTTGTCCTCCCACTGGTTTCTGCTTGAGGCCTGCTCCCATTCTTTACTCAGTGTCCTGCAGAACAGTCTTCAAGCAATCCCTGTTTTTTAACAATCTCTTCTTTTCTTTCGCTTCTCCCCAAATTGTACCAAAATTCCAATCAGATATGCCTAATTAATGGCCCAGCATAGCTGAGGTCTCAGAATAGAAGATGACATAATTGTTACTCAGAGGTTCAGAAGTGATGGGGAAGGAACATCCTAGAACTGATACATAGGCAGAGAGAAAATCCACAGTTGATGTCCATTAGCCTTTTTGAGCACAGGTTGCCTTCTCCAGTCTTTTACTGAGAAGACGGAGTGTAGCTCAGAGCAATTCATAAGCTTCACATTCTTTTCAGCTGAGAGATTCATTATTAGGGCCAGGAACAACTGTTTTAAAAAAAAATCCTTCGGTGTGCAGATCTTTTCTGTTGTGTATACAAATTCAGGTCGTTATTGTTGTGTAACTGGGTACTTCATCCTGAGCTGTGGGACTTGGCTTTTCAGGAAATGAAAAGGCATTATTGTCCCTGGAGAGTCACTTGTCAACAATTCAAGGTAGTTCAGACTGTTCTCAGTGAGTGAAAGCCTCAATCTTCATAGCATTGGGTGACAGGAAGGCAGAGGTCAAAGGGAAAATTTATAGCGTCAACCTCCTCAGTTTCCCTGGATGGTGCTGAGGTAGAGGTGTGTGCACACACACACAGTTACTGAAAATATTCACCTTGGAATCCCTTCTCTGACTAAAGTTACCATAAAGATAGAGACCTTAAAATTTCTGTGACCAAGCAGGGTCAAGAGCAGAGACTATTTGATGAGGCAGCCCATTAAAACAAAACAAAACACTTCAGCTCAAAACTTGGGAAAGAGTTGGAAATAAAAATGCCAATAGGCATAGGGATCCTACCATGCCCTTCATAAACATCTGCTGCAAAAATAATTCTCCTCACTGAACAAGGAGAACAAGTATTTTCTTGTCATTTATGAAAATTACCATGCCCTTTTACCTTAATGAAAAGAGTGAGGCTAACCTGGGCTCACAATTCACTTATCAATACCACTGTTGAGAAATGCCACATGCACTTCTGGCTTTATCTGCATCACTGTGCAAAATACATTTTTACAACCTGGCAAACAGGAAAAATTTACAATGAAATTAGAGTACTCAGAAATACTTAATTTAAGACTAAGCAGCTATGAAGCTAAAAACAAATTTTTTTT
>NW_012105651.1:6601-7105 GCF_000951045.1 Mandrillus leucophaeus | reverse complement strand
ACAAAATTCAACAGCCCTTCATGCTAAAAACTCTCAATAAATTCGGCATTGATGGAACGTATCTGAAAACAATAAGAGCTATTTATGACAAACCCACAGCCAATATCATACTGAATGGGCAAAAACTGGAAGCGTTCCCCTTGAAAACTGGCACAAGATAGGGATGCCCTCTCTCACTACTCGTATTCAACATAGTGTTGGAAGTGCTGGCCAGGGCAATCAGGCAAAAGAAAGAAATAAAGCGTATTCGATTAGGAAAAGAGGAAGTCAAATTGTCCCTGTTTGCAGATGACATGACTGTATATTTAGAAAAACCCACTGTCTCAGCCCAAAGTCTCCTTAAGCTGATAAACAACTTCAGCAAAGTCTCAGGATACAAAATCAATATGCAAAAATCACAAGCATTCTTATACACCAATAACAGACAAACAGACAGCCAAATCATGAGTGAATTACCATTCACAATTGCTTCAAAGAGAATAAAATACCTAGGAATCCAACTTA
>NW_012105651.1:0-3300 GCF_000951045.1 Mandrillus leucophaeus | reverse complement strand
CCTAGTGTAAATGACAAGTTAATGGGTGCAGCACACCAACATGGCACATGTATACATATGTAACAAACCTGCACGTTGTGCACATGTACCCTAGAACATAAAGTATAATTTAAAAATAATAAAAAATAAAGGGGAAAAAATCAGACATCTCATCAGCCATAATGAAAGCTAGAATATAGTAAAGATCTTCAAGATTAAAAAAAAAATTCCTCTTGAGCTTAGAATTATTTACTCAGTCAAACTATCAACAAAGGGTAGTGTCAAAATAAACTCATTTTAAGACATAAAGGGATTCCTGAAATATACCTTACTTGTACCTTAAAATAATTTTTTCAAATTAAGATATAATTCACATACCATGAAGTTTACCATTTTAAAGGGTACAATTCCGTCGAAGTTAATATATTCATGAGGTTGGGCAATCATCTCCAATGTCTCTTTCCAAAACATTTCATCACATTATAAACACCATACCAATTAGCAGCCACTCCTATTCCTCCAATACCCAACAACTGGCAAGCACTTATCTCTTTTGTGTTTTGATGGATTTGCTTGTTCTGTACATTTCCTATAAATGGAATCATACAATATGATGTCATTATCAGCATTCTTCTTTTTATGGTTGAATAATATTCCATTGCACGCATATATATTTAAAAAAAACTCAGCAGCCCTGGTAGAAACCACAGCTTTCAGACTAAAGGACCGGGAAAGGAGTCCCTTCAGGCCCAAGAGTATGGAGGGAATCCCTGTTTTGTTTCTCTTTATCATCTCTCTACTTTCATCTGCTTTATCATCTCTCTGCTGTCATCTCTCAAGGGCAACCCTAAGTGCAGAATCTGTGCAGCAATAACACAGGTAGGTAAAACTCTAAGTTTAAGGAGAATCCTAAAGAGAAGAGAACTGGAGAGAGAACTATGCTAACTTGCTGAAGGAACTGGCCAAGGGCCTCAGCTCACCTGAGTGGCAGAGGTGTGGACAGACTCAAAGCAGAACAACAAAGGCTTTGAGAACAAAGCAAAGGTTCAAACCACACCCAACTCAGATCAAACAACATAATGTTCAAAATTTGCAGGATACAATCTCAAATTACTCAACACAAAAGAAAAAAGATGACTAATTCTTAAGAGGAAAGATAACATATGCCAATAACAAGATCATCCAGATGTTGGAATTATCAAAGACGTTAAAGAAGCTGTTATGACTATGTCCCAGAAGGTAAAAGTAAACACTCTGGAAAACGAATGGAAAGGTAGTTCTCATCAAAGAAATAGAAGTCGCTGTCAAACATGAAACGTTTATACTGGAAACTACAATATCTAAAGTAAATAATTATATCAGAATGGAGATAACAGAGGAAAGAGTCAATAAACTTGAGGATAGGTCAATAGAAATTGTTCAATCTGCAGAAGAGAAAAATTTCGAAAAAAGAAATTAGCAGAGTCTCAAGAGCATGAGAGATCTAATAGGCGTGTAATTAAGAGTCTCAAAAGAGGGGAGGAATATATTGGTGCAGAATAAAAAGGAGAAAATAATGATTGAAAAATCTCCAGATTTGATGAAAGACATAAATGTATAGACTCAAGTGTCTCAAAAAATTACAAACAGAATAAAGTCAAATAAAATCATGCAGAGACCCATCATAATCAAATTCTGAAAATCAAAAGCCAAGAAAAAAGTATTGAAAGCAATTACATACAGGAACAACAATTTAATGGCAGATTGCTCATCAGAAACTCTGAAGGACACAGGAATGAAATAGTTAAAGTGTGGAAAGAAAGGAACTGTCAATGCATAATTCTGAGCCTAGTAAAACTATCCTTCAGGAACTAAGAGAACTTATTGTCAATAACCTTGTTCTAATGGAAATGCAAAAAAGAGCTCTTTAGACTGAAGGGAAATGATAAAATAGAAAATATTGAAACTTGAGGAAAAGAGAAGAGCAAAAGAAATGGTATATATCTGGACTGCTATAAAGGACTATTTTTCTTTTTAAAAGTTATTTAAAACATGCGTGACTGGTGCACATATATATAAAATCTAGCAGGGATTTAATTATGTAGAAAGAACACAAATGACACCTGTAACAAAAAGTGGGAAGGAGGATAAAGGAACCTATATAATTGTAAGGCTTCTGTATTTTAATCAAAGTGGTAAAATATCAATTCTAAGTAGGATGTAAAAGACTCTCTCTATGTATGTATAAAACCTAGAGCAACCACTAAAATCTAAAATAATAGTACAAAGAGCTCTTGCCAAAAAACCAATAGATGAATTAACACTGAAATCCAGCCCCCAAAATTCTGATAACCCAAAACATGCCAAGAAAGTTATAAAAGTACAACAGAAAAGCAGGGGGACAAACATAAAAAACAAATAATAAAATGACAGACCGAATTCTAACCATATGAATTATAACATTACATACAAGTGGCCTAACACACCAAGTGAAAGGCAGAGATTAGAGATTGTCTTTTTAAAACACAAAATCCAACTATATACTTTCTAAAAGAAACCCATTTTTAATATAAATACATAGATTAAAAGGCTGGAGCTGATATACCATATAAGCACTAATTAAAAGAAAGCTGGGTTGACTATATTAAGACAATAAAATTAAACTTCAAAATACGAATATTACCAGGGATAAAAAGTGAAAAGTGATTTTTACATAATGATAGTCAAATCAGCAATAAGATATAACAATCCTAAATGTGTATGCATATAATAATAGATTTTCAAAATACATCAAGCAAAAACTAATAGAATTGAAAGAAGTAGGCAAAAGAAAAACTTGGAGACTTTAGCACTCCTCTATTTGTAATCCATATAACAGACAGGAAATCAGTCAGGATACAAAAGACCTGAATAACACTACTAAGCAAATTTACCTAATTGACACTGATTGAACACTCCACCCAACAACAGCAGAATACATGTTCTTTTCAAGAGCACATGGAACACTCATCAAGACAGAGTATACTCTGGGCCGTAAAGCAAACCCTGATAAATTTTAAATAACTGAAATAAAATCAAGCATGTTTTCAGACCATATTAGAATTAAACTAGAAATCAATAAATGAAAGATATCTAGAAAAACTGTTTGGAAATAAAACAATACACTTAGATATAACTCAAGGGTAAAAGAGGAAGCCAAAAGGAAAATTATAAAATATTTTAAATTGAATGAAAGTGTGGGATATAAATAAAACTATTGTTAGAGGGAATTTATGGCATTACAACTTTATATTAGAAAAGAAGGATCTCAAATGAATGACCTAAGTTTTCTTTTTTTTTTTT
>NW_012105650.1:5525-6366 GCF_000951045.1 Mandrillus leucophaeus | reverse complement strand
TGGGCGCCTGTAATCCCAGCTACTCAGGAGGCTGAGACAGGAGAATCGCTTGAACCCAGGAGGCAGAGGCTGCAGTGAGCTGAGATCATGCCATTGTACTACAGCCTGGGCAATGGAGCAAGACTCCATCTCAAAAAAAAAAAAAAGAAAGAAATATTTTGTAGACATGGGGTCTTGCTATGTTGCCCAGGCTGGTCTCGAATTCCTGGCCTCAAGCGATCCTCCTGCCTCAGCCTCCCAAAGTGCTGGGATTACAAGCATGAGCCACCACACCAGTCTTTATTTCCCTTTCTATGGGACCTTGTCAATCTCTTCAGTTAGACAGTAAACTCCAGGGTGACTCAGGTCCCTGTCTGCCTCTGGGGGCCTCGTCAAGGGCCAGGCCAGGAGCCCCAGGAATCAGGATCCTTGGCTCCTTTCCCCACAGCCTAGCGCTGGAGTTCCAGCTTCCATGATTCCCCTGTGGGCTCCCTGAATCCCCCACGCCAGGGGGCTAGCCCAGGTCCATGGTCACTCCAGTCACCCCATGAAGGGAACTCTGGGGCTCCCTGCTTGAAATGGGCCCCACCAGGCATCAGGTGACTTCTTGTTGCAGACTCACCACCAACTCCCAAGCCTCCAGCGCCGCCACCTGCAAGGCGAACAGAGGGGCTGTGAGTGTACCCACTTCTGGGGCGCCTGTCAAGCCCTCTCAGACAGCATGGGTTCAGCCTGAGGCTGGGGGCGGGGGCAGTGTGGGCTGCAAAGGGCCAAGTTCTGGGTGCCAGGCGCCCTGGGCTCTGCCTCTGCTCACTGTGTGATCACGGAGCAGTCCCTGGCACTCTCTAAGCCTCGGTTTCCC
>NW_012105650.1:0-1295 GCF_000951045.1 Mandrillus leucophaeus | reverse complement strand
GACTCATCCTCCCAGTATCTATCCCCCCATCTTTCCTTCATCTGTCTAGGGTCTTGCTCTGTTGCCCAGGCTGGAATGTAGTGGCTCGATCACAGCTCACTGCAGCCCTGAACTCCCAGGTTCAAGTGATCCTCCTGCCTCAGCCTCCCAAGTAGCTGAAACTACAGAAACACACCACGCCCAGCTAAGTTTTAAATATTTCGTAGACTTGGGGGTGGGGTGGGGAGGGTCTTGCTACGTTGTCCAGGCTGGTCTCAAACTCCTGGCCTCAAGCAATCCACCTACCTAAGCCTCCCAAAGTGTTGCGATTACAGGCATGAGCCACCATGCCTGGCCCCAAAAGTCCTTAATTGTTAAGCTCCTCTTGTGTGTGTGGGCTTGTGTAACTCACAGGAAGAGCTGTGCAGGCCGGTTTAGAGGGGGTGACACAATGACAGCCCAAGAAAGGGGGAAACGGCCACGCAAAGTCGGCCACGATGGCGGAGACTTAGGGAAAGCAATTTCTTTCTCTTTTTTTTTTTTTTGAGACGGAGTCTCGCTCTGTCGCCCAGGCTGGAGTGCAGTGGCGTGATCTCTGCTCACTGCAAGCTCTGCCTCTTCGGTTTACGCCATTCTCCTGCCTCAGCCTCCCGAGTAGCTGGGACTACAGGTGCCCGCCACCATGCCCGGCTAATTTTTTTGTATTTTTAGTAGAGACGGGGTTTCACCAAGTTACCCAGGATGGTCTCGATCTCCTGACCTCGTGATCCACCCGCCTTGGCCTCCCAAAGTGCTGGGATTATAGGCGTGAGCCACTGCTCTTGGCCAGGGAAAGCAATTTCTCTCCAAGCTTTGATTTCTTTCTTGGAGAATGGGCAACTCCCACCGCAGTGGTCATGTGGGTTGAAAGAGAGAGGAGAGGGAGAGGATTGGGACCCTGGCAGCCAGGGATAGCCCCAGCTTCCGTTTGCCACATTTTTTGTTTTTATTTTGTTTTGAGATGAGGTCTTGCTCTGTTGCCCAGGCTGGAGTGCAGCAGCGCGATCTCGGCTCACTGCAACCTCTGCCTCCTGGGTTCAAGCGATTCTCCTGTCTCAGGCTCCTGAGTAGCTGGGATTACAGGCATGCATCACCATGCCCGGCTCATTTTTATATTTTTAGTAGAGACATTGGTGGAGTTGCTGGAGCCCATGTTGGCCAGGCTGGTCTCGAACTCCTGACCTCAGGTGATCCACCCACCTCTGCCTCCCAAAGTGCTGGGATTACAGGCATGAGCCACCATACCTGGCCTCTTTTTTTTTCTTTTTTTTTTTTTT
>NW_012105649.1:3764-4328 GCF_000951045.1 Mandrillus leucophaeus | reverse complement strand
GTGAAAGTATCCGACATAAATCAAGACCCAAAAATATCATCACAGAAAATGTAATTGTGTGACTAGAAAAGACACAAAATTCAACTTAGAAACTACGATAAATTTAGAAGCTTAGTACACACCACTAAGTAATCTAATGAAGACCTTTAGTCTTAAATCAGGAGTATATTTAAATAGGTTGAGTTTCCAGAAAGAATACGCTACCTTCCTCAGATCAACAATTCTAGTGAAATAACAAAACATGCTAAGAAGAAAACAAAACAACAAAGGAAGGAAGGGAGGAAGAGAGGGAGGGAGGGAGGGAGGAAGGAAGGGAGGAAGGAAGGAAGGAAGGAAGGAAGGAAGGAAGGAAGGAAAAAAGAGGGACAGAAAGGAAAAGACAAAAATAAAATGACAACTTTTGGCTCAAATTTTTATAAAATCTGTAACCAAAAAAATGTTTCATCTCTAAAGCCACTTGTATCCTGAAGGTACTTAAGAACAATGCAAATGGTGCTAAGGAAAAATAAAAGGGGAAAGCATATTGATTATATGGAGAAATTAAAGACATATTTGGTTGTCAAT
>NW_012105649.1:0-1409 GCF_000951045.1 Mandrillus leucophaeus | reverse complement strand
GTGACTGTTCCTATGAGCTCGAAAGTCATTTCCTTTCATTTTATTTACTATTACTCACTCTGATTCGGCCAATGGAGGGCAAAGTCTCGAGGATCCAGAGAAGTCAGGAAAGTGAACATACCTACTTCTCATGTTGTTTAGAGAAGACGTATACACTCAGAGAATAAACACATTCACCGAGCTTTTCCTGAGCTCTCTGTTAACTAGGATATTAATCTGTGTATTTATTCTTTTTTATTTTTTTGTTTGTTTGGTTGGTTGGTTTTTTGTTTTGTTTTGTTTTTTTGAGACGGAATCTCGCTCTGTCGCCCAGGCCGGAGTGCAGTGGCACGATCTCGACTCACTGCAAGCTCCACCTCCCGGGGGGTCAGGCCATTCTCCAGCTTCAACCTCCTGAGTAGCTGGGACTACAGGCACCCGCCACCACGCCCAGCTTTGTGTGTGTGTGTGTGTGTGTGTGTGTGTGTGTGTGTGTATTTTTTAGTAGAGACGAGGTTTCACTGTGTTAGCCAGGATGGTCTCGATCTCCTGACCTCGTGGTCTATCCACCTCAGCCTCCCAAAGTGCTGGGATTACAGGCGTGAGCCACCGCACGTGGCCCAATCTGTGTATTTATTCTCTAGTGGTGGGTTGCAAATTACAGTTACTTAGAGAAAGTGACTAACCTCCATTACAGGTGCCTCTGGACTTAGGATTCCACTCCAACTAATCTGCAGATAAGAAAGCTACTTCCGCTGGCTGGGATGATGTCACTTTTCATGCAATAACAAACTCTCACATTTAATCAGAAAGAACCTCCATTGGGGACCAGATAGTGAACAGGCTACTGAATGTTTCCAAGTTTGTCCAAATCACTATGCGTGTGAGGTGTTTGGGTTGACAAAGTCTTTAGCTCAAAATCTACAGGATGTGAAGCCATATCACTTTCTCCACCCCACAAACACTGACTCCACCAACAAGTCAGTCTTCCCAGGTGATAAAAATCACACAGTGGCTTCCAGTTTTACTGACTCCAAAATAACAGATTCTCTCAACAAGACGAAACTACAATAAAACTAACCTGTATTAGTCCTTTGTCACTTGGTTGACGATGGCAGCTGGACAGTTTTGTTGTCTGGCTCACAGCATGGTTTCTTAACGAATAGTAGACAGAGGTTCTTCTTTAAAAATAAGACTATCAGACTTTTTATCTACAGATAATATAGAAAAATTTCAAAGCACTTTTCTAAGAAGACAATTCTATAACATTTATATTTTCTGTATATTTCAAGGCAACAAGTCATGAAATAAAACCATCAATCAGAACTGGGGATTTCAAGGGTATTATATTAATTTCACAAAAACTAGCAACATTCTCTTAAATTCAAGCATCTATAAATACTGTGTAAAAGTAGCTTTTTCAGGCTGAA
>NW_012105648.1:3581-4899 GCF_000951045.1 Mandrillus leucophaeus | reverse complement strand
CTCTCATTGCCCAGATTAGAGTGCAATGGCACTATCTAGGCTTACTGCAACCTCTGCCTCCTGGGTTCAAGCGATTCTCATGCCTCAACCTCCCGAGTCGCTGGGATTACAGGCGCCCACCACACCAGTTAATGTTTTGTATTTTTTAGTAGAGATGGGGTTTCACCAAGTTGGCCAGGCTGGTCTTGAACTCCTGACCTCAGGTAATCCACCCTCCTCGGCCTCCCAAAGTGCTGGGATTACAGGCGTGAGCCACCACGCCCGGCCTCATTCCATTTTTAAATCCATTTGTAATGACATATTTTTTACTTTATTTCAAATGTTCAGAAAAGTATGAAGGCTAATATAATGAACATTTGTGTACTGGCTATCCAAATGTTAACTTTTTCTTCATATTTGTTTCAGAACTTTTTCTTTTTTGAAATAAAATATTTCAGAAAAGGTTGGAGTTTCCTGTTTTCTTTTGTCTCATTCCTCTCCTTCTAACCCCAGAAAAGAGCAAACCACTATTCTGCAGGTGTTTTTGTTTTGTTTTGTTGAGACAGGGTCTCGCTCTGTCTCCCAGGCTGGAGTACAGTGGTGTGAGCATAGCCCATTGCAGCCTCAAGCTCCTGGGCTCAAGCGGTTCTCCTGCTTCAGCCTCCCAGTAGCAGGGACTACAGGTGTGCACCACAGTGCCTGGCTAGTCTTTTGCTTTTTTAGTAGAGATGGGGTCTCCCCGTATTGCCCAAGCTGGTCTCAAACTCCTGGCCTCAAGCAATCCTCCTGCCTCAACCTCCCAAAGCATGGGGATTACAGAAGTAAGCCAATGTACCTGGTTCTATCTTCTCTTTTAATGTTTTAAAATATTCACTGTACATGTATTTATCCATAATCAACACTCATTCAAAAATAAATAATACACAAATATACATAATAATAATGTTTTAATCTTTACACAAATGGTGTTATTATCCTATATCTATATATATGTTAATATACATCTTGGTTTTTTTGCCCAACATCATGTTTTTGAGATCAATAATAGACGAGCTTAATCTCTTTTCATGTGTTGTGTTTACTGACATATTTGAATCTATTTCATTTTATTTCGTGTCTTTTGTTTTCCATACTTTTCTGCTTAATTTTATCCCTTTCCTTGACTTTCATCAAACTAATATATTTGTCTATAGTCCTACTTTTCTTCATTTGCTGGCTTGGAACTATAGATTATTTTTCTACTCTTTTGATATTCCAAAAATTTTAACAATCATATTTAATTGTACATTTTTAATAAAGTCTAAAGTTATTATTTTTATCCTTCTTTTCAATAAGACAA
>NW_012105648.1:0-1591 GCF_000951045.1 Mandrillus leucophaeus | reverse complement strand
GAGATCAGCCTGGCCAACATGGTGAAACACCATCTCTACTAAAAATACAAAAGATTAGCCAGGTGTGGTGGCATGCACCTGTAATCCCAGATACTCGGGAGACTAAGGCAGGAGAATCGCTTGAATCCGGGAGGCAGAGGTTGCAGTGAGCCGAGGTCGCACTACTGCACTTCAGCCTGGGCAGCAAGAACAAAACTCCATCTCAAAAAAAAAAAACAAAAACAAAAAAACCCCACAATTCTAGATGGCATAGGCCTTTGGTAGTAGCTCTACTAGCAAGGGCCAGGGACTGGGGGCAGGTATGAGGAGCATAAACTCAGTTAGTTGTCCTCAATGTTGAACATTTTTATACCTACATTTTTAAAAATTTATTGAATCTTCATTTTTTTTCTCAGAACATCGAAGATATTATTACTTCACTGACTTTTGTATTGTTAATGAGTGGTCTGCTGACCATGTAAGAACATTCCTTCTTTCTGAAGTGATCTGAATTTTTTCTCGTCTCTGGTAGATCTAAAGACATCCCTTATATGCCCATTGTGTGCATTTTCAGTGTGAGGACCCATGTTTTCTCAATTCTGGAAAATTTTTAGCTGTCTCATCTCTTTCAATATGGGTTCTCTGTTATTTCCTCTGCTGTCTTTTGGAATTCCTGTTACAAATGCTATTATCCACAGCTCTTAACTGCACTTTTATATTTTTATTTGCTCTAATTTGGATGGCTTCCTTCCTTAATATCTTCTAATTGACTAATTCTCTCTTTGTGTCCAGTATAGGATTTATCTTGTCTGTTGAGATTTTTCCATTTCAATTATCATTTTTTACTTCTAGGATTTCTGATTTTGTCTTTTTTTTTTTTGCTTTTTGCTTTATTTCTGGCTCTATTGTGCCATAATTACTGTTTTTCTAAGGATATTTTCTTTTTATCTCTCTAAAGATTCTGAGCACACATGCCTTAAAGTTGTCCTCAGATCACTCTATTGTTTTTATTTCATTGGGATAAATTTATCTCCAAATTGCTGATTTTGTTGTCTCCTTTTCTTAGCATTACTTTCCCTTTATGTTTTGGGAATTTCGGTTTGCAGTGTTTTTTGGGGATTTTTTGTTTTTTGTTTTTTGTTTTTTGTTTTTTAATTCCTACGGATGAATTAAAATCACTTTACACAATCACTTATCAAATAACTTCTAAATTTTGTAAACCTGACCAGTCACATTTATCCCACATATATCGTAGGGCATTTTGACTATAGTAACCAGAAATAAGAATGGAACAGCATATATAAAATCAAAGAACACAATCTTTATTTAATATATGCCTTAAAAACTTCCCCTTAAAAAGAGGCTATAACTCAAATGACCACAGGGATTAAGGAAGTTGATGCTGCTCAGCTTCAATAGACCAGCACTGTCATCAAAGGAGCAGGCTGGTAGATCTACTGAGTTGAAGAAAGGCAGCCAGGTGCGGTGGCTTACACCTGTAATCCTAACACTTTGGGATGTTGAGGTGGGAAGATCACTTGAGGCCAGGAGGTTAAGACCAGCTGGGCAACACAGCAAGACCCCATCTCTACTAATTTTAAAAGCAAAAAAA
>NW_012105647.1:4967-6100 GCF_000951045.1 Mandrillus leucophaeus | reverse complement strand
TAGGGCAATATAGTTAATAGTATAAAAGTAAACAATACAAGATAATATATATTAAAAATAGAAAATTAAGGAATGCATATCATGAAAAATTTCATATATTTATAAAGTCACATATTATACACATCATGATTGTATATTTTAAAGCAATTTAGAATGGCAAGCAAAGAAAAAAACATAAAACACTGAAACATGTAATTGATGCTTAAGTGTTTTAATAATCATAGAAATCATGTGATATCTATTACTCAGAAAAGATACACAAAAGTGAACAACACAAAAATGCATATTTTAAATTCTGCAGAAGCTTGAGGTGAAGAAATAAAATTTTTCTCTTTCATTAGTTATTATTTTCTATTCCAAGTAATATCCAAATATTTTGTCATCATATTCTTACCTTCTGTGTCTCACATGTGCTTAAAGAGAAAATAATTTGTATATAAAATTAATTTCTTACTAATTTCCCTGTTGAATGGATTCATTTTCAGCAAATGAAGACAAAAACTTACTTTTAATCACTCTTAATCATCTATCTTATGTATCTTATGTTGGAGGATGTTTAATAAGGTACATTAGTATGCATTTGGGCAGAATTTTATTGTACTATAGCTTACTCATTGCTTTGTGTTTAATTTCTTAGCCATATAATAATCTGGTAATCTTATTAGTAAAACAAAAATGTGAACTACCTTTTCTCTCTTCCTTAAGTAATCATATCTCCTGAAGTATAAATTGTGACACTTGATTATGTCACCAATTCTTGCTTTTTCATTATATTTTTATAATAATTTGCTGGAGACATAGGGCTAAGGAATTGTTATTAAAAATGAGTAACTGTCATTTTTGTTGATATTTATGTCTGAAAAGATACTTTATTTATTTATGTAGAGATGGAGTCTTGCTCCGTAGGCTGGGCTGGAGTGCAGTGGAATGATCTTGACTCACTGGAACCTCCACCTCCCAGTTTCAAGAATTCTCCCGCCTCAGCCTCCCGAGTTGCTAGGATTACAGGTGCCCACGACCACGGTTGGCTATTTTTTCGTATTTTTAGTACAGACAGGGTTTCACTCTGTTGTCCAGGCTGCTCTTGAACTCCTGACCTCGTGATCTGCCCACCTCAGCCTCCCAAAGTGCTG
>NW_012105647.1:0-1752 GCF_000951045.1 Mandrillus leucophaeus | reverse complement strand
AAATTTTAATATTTGTGTTCATTTTAGTATATATAAATACAATAAATGTTTGTATGCTTATCACTGAGGTTTATCAGGATAGATAGTGATATAAAAAATATTTTGCTATCAACAAAATCTAGTCTTACCACCGTTAGTGTGTCTTTTAAGTTTTTTTAGAAAAGCAATGTATTTTCTTCTACAATATTTCCCATTGTTTTCTATTTTTCACTGTCAATATATTTATTTTTATATTAATAACATATTATTTGCTGATCAAAGAGCCAAGGCCATTTACTTTTATTAAGAGCCTTAGTATTTTATTATATTCTGTTCTCAAGTATCCACTGACTGCTCCAATCTGTCCTCTTTCAAAATTACATAGTAATTATGTAGAAATAAATAAAATTACAGAGTTAAAAGTGTAGTCTATTAATCGAACCACTTAGCCAACTGTCCATTCATCATTGTATTTATTTATTTATTTGGCTAGTTAACAGGTGTATCAAGTACATATAATGTGCCCATCATGGTCCAGGTACTGAGACTACAATGAAAATAACATAGACAGACATTCTTGCACCTTGGGAAGTATATACTTTTCATCTTGTCAATGAAGCATAAACTTTAATTTTTGCTACATGAAAGGTATTCCTAAAGTTCCATCCAAAGATTTATTTAATTTTCTAACCTATTATGAAGTGATATTTTAATGTTAACTTAAATTTCTCTTCATTTTAGTTACTTAATTTCTCTATTGTGATGTCTCACTGTAAGAAACAAAGAGTAAATTACAGATCGACCGAGAGCACATTGGCATTTACTGTTTTTAAAAGACAATTTACCAAATGGATAATAGTAGATTGAAACATTCAAAATAATTTCATGTTATTTTCCTAGTAAAATTATCCACATCATTTTTTAACTAGAAGTAATGAAGATAAACACTTCATTTTTAAGAAAAGATAAATGATTATTTACCTAGTGATAGTTTCTGCAGTGAAATTGAATTAGCATGCCTTTGTTATATCTCGAGAATGCAGTTTGAAAAATTGAATACTTTTTCAGAAACCTTTGGGTACTCAAAGGCATTTCAAAAGATAGGAAAGGAGAATTCTAGTAACTAGGTACAATATAAATGTTAACAGATCAATATAGACTGAAAATATGGTTCATAATTAATAATATCAAAATCTATTTAATATTAGTCTGTTTCCGTTTTCATTCAGATTCCATTCATAAAGCATCTCTTCAGAAAAATTGTCATTATTTTATCTCTACGTAAAAGTGTGGACTACCAGTGTATAAAAATCTAACAATGAAAGTCAAAACAATAAAGATATTAGAAGAAAATGTGGTGAAATGTTCAATTGGGCATGAAAATAGTTTCATTTAGTATTTAAGTTACAATTCCTTAATATTAAATTAAAAATAGAGATTAAAATCTTCTGCACATTGATGGAATTTAGTGTAGAGGTGTTTTTAAATCTATGAATGATGAATGATGTCTGATCTCCTTGACATAAAATATTTTTTCCTTTAACAAAATAATAATATACACAAAGTGCATGATCAATGGGTGTTTGTTTTTACATCATTTCTTTCATTACTGTTTTACAAGAAAATAAAATACATAGGTCCTGAAATCTGCTGAGAAGCTTGTTTTGTCCTGAATATGTAACAGTATATTTAGTGCATTATGGCTTCAGAATTATTAATAGTACTGTAGAGTGTGTAAGACTTACGGTATCTTCTTAAGTCCTTAACTTAGTA
>NW_012105646.1:1586-1838 GCF_000951045.1 Mandrillus leucophaeus | reverse complement strand
ACAGAGTTACAGCTTTCCCCTCAAGAAGCCTTTCGCCAAGACAGTTCTTGTGGGATTTGCAAAGTGATATTTGAAAGCCCATAGAGGGCTATGGTGAAAAAAGAAATATCCTCCGATGAAATCTGGAAAGAAGCTGTCTGGGAAACTGCTTAGTGTTCTGTTAATTCATCTCAGAGAGTTACAGCTTTCAGGTCAAGAAGCCGCTCGCTAAGCTTGTTCTTGTGGAATTCGCAAAGTGATATTTGGAAGCCC
>NW_012105646.1:0-1509 GCF_000951045.1 Mandrillus leucophaeus | reverse complement strand
CCTTATTTCTGTGGAATCTGAGAACAGATATTTCGGATCCCTTTGAAGACTATACTGCCAAGGGAAATATCCTCCGATAACAAAGAGAAAGAAACTTTCTGAGAAACAGCTTAATGTTCTGCTAATTCATCTCACAGAGTTACAGCTTTTCCCTCAAGAAACCGTTGGATTAGTCTGTTCTTGTGGAATTTGCAAAGTGATATTTGGAATCCCATAGAGGGCTATGGGAAAAAAGAAAATATCCTCAGAGAAAAACTGGAAAGAAGCTTTCTGAGAAACTGCTTTGTGATGTGTGACTTCAACTCACATAGCTACTGAACTATTTCGTGGATCTGTTTGCTAGAATTATTTCTGTGGAATCTGAGAACGGATATTTCGGATCCCTTTGAAGACTATAGTGACAAAGGAAATATCCTCCGATAACATAGAGAAAGAAGATTTCTGAGAAACTTCCTTGTGTTCTGTGAAATCAACTCATAGACTTACAGCTTTCCACTCAAGAATCCTTTCGATAAGACTGTTCTTGTGGAATTTGCAAAGTGATATTTTGAAGGCCATGGAGGTCTAGGATGAAAAAGGAAACATCCTCAGATGAAAACTGGAAAGAAGCTTTCTGAGAAACAGCTTAGTGTTCTAATAATTCATCTCACAGAGTTACAGCTTTCCCCTCTAGAAGCCGTTCGCTAAGCCTGTTCCTGTGCAATTTGCAAAGATATATTTGGAAGCCCTTAGAGGCCTGTAGGGAAAAAGAAAATATCCTCAGAGAAAAACTGGAAAGAATATTTCCAAGAAACTGCACTGTGACGTGTGACTTCCACTTACAGAGTTACAGCTATATTTCGTGGATCTGTTTGCTAGCCTTTTTTCTGTGGAATCTGAGAACGGATATTTAGGATCCATTTGAAGACTGCAGGGCCAAAGGAAATATCCTCCGTACAAAATGAGACAGAAGCTTTCTGAGAAACTTCTTGGTGTTCTGCGAAATCATCTCACAGAGTTACAGCTTTCCACTCAAGAAGCCTTTCGCTAAGACAGTTCTTGTGGAATTCGCTAAGTGATATTTGGTAGCCCTTAGAGGGCTATGGTAAAAAAGGAAATATCCTCCAATGAAATCTGGACAGAAGCTATCTGAGAAAGTGCTTAGTGTTCTGTTAATTCATCTCACCGAGTTACAGCTTTCCCCTAAAGAAGAAGCTCGCTAAGCCTGTACTTGTGGAGTTCGCAAAGTGATATTTGGTAGCCCTTAGAGGGCTATGGTGAAAAAGAAAATATCCTCAGAGAAAAATTGGAAAGAATCTTTCTTATAAACTGCTTTGTTATGTCTGATTTCCACTCACAGATTTCCATCTGTATTTCATGGATCTCTTTGCTAGCCTTATTTCTGTGGAATCGGAGAACTGATATTTCGGATCCCTTTGAAGACCAGAGGGCCAAAGGAAATATCCTCCGATAACAAAGAGAAAGAAGCTTTCTGAGAAACTTCTTTGTGTTCTGTGAAATCATCTCACA
>NW_012105645.1:306-1197 GCF_000951045.1 Mandrillus leucophaeus | reverse complement strand
ACAAACCTGACAAAAACAAGAAATGGGGAAAGGATGCCTTATTTAATAAATGGTGCTGGGAAAACTGGCTAGCCATATGTAGAAAGCTGAAACTGGATCCCTTCTTTACATCTTATACAAAAATTAATTCAAGATGGATTAAAGACTTAATTGTTAGACCTAAAACCATAAAAACCCTAGAAGAAAACCTAGGCAATGCCATTCAGGACATAGGCCTGGGCAAGGACTTCAAGACTAAAACAGCAAAAGCCACAAAAGCCAGAATAGACAAATGGGATTAATTAAACTAAAGAGCTTCTGCACAGCAGAAGAAACTACCATCAGAGTGAACAGGCAACCTACAGAATGGGAGAAAATCTTTGCAATCTATCCATCTGATGAAGAGCTAATATCCAGAATCTACAAAGAACTTAAACACATTTACAAGAAAAAAACAAAGAACCCCAACAAAAAGCGGGCAAAAGATATGAACAGACACTTCTCAAAAGAAGGCATTTATGCAGCCAACAGACACATGAAAAAATGCTCATCATCACTGGTCATTAGAGAAAGGCAAATCAAAACCACAGTGAAATATCATCTCACACCAGTTAGAATGGCGATCATTAGAAAGTCAGGAAACTACAGATGCTGGAGAGGATGTGGAGAAACAGGAACACTTTTACACTTTTAGTGGGAGTGTAAATTGGTTCAACCATTATGGAAGACAGTGTGGCGATTCCTCAAGGATTTAGAACTAGAAATACCTTTAGAACTATAATCCTTTGAGTGTTTTATCCCGTCACAGGATACATATCCAAAGGATTATAAATCATGCTGCTATAAAGACACATGCACACGTATGTTTATTGTGGCACTATTCACAACAGCAAAGACTTGGAACCAACCCAA
>NW_012105645.1:0-256 GCF_000951045.1 Mandrillus leucophaeus | reverse complement strand
AGCAAAGACTTGGAACCAACCCAAATGTCCATCAATGATAGACTGGATTAAGAAAAGGTGGCACATATACACCATGGAATACTATGCAGCCATAAAAAAGGATGAGTCAATGTGCTTTGCAGGGGCATGAATGAAGCTGGAAACCATCATTCTTAGTAAACTATCACAAGGACAGAAAACCAAACACCACATGTTCTCACTCATAGGTGGGAACTGAACAATGAGAACACTTGGACACAGAGTGAGGAACATCACA
>NW_012105644.1:2510-4105 GCF_000951045.1 Mandrillus leucophaeus | reverse complement strand
CAGGAGGAAGGGAGAAATAAGTCAACATTTGCTGAGTTTCTATGAAATAATAAATACAGGCTGGGCCCAGTGGCTCACGCCTGGTATCCCAGCATTTTGGGAGGCTAAGGCAGGAGGATTCCTTGAGGCCATGAGTTCGAGGCCAGCCTGGGCAACATAGTTAGATCCTTGACTCTATTAAAAAAAAATAGCCGGGCATGGTGGCATGTGGCTGCAGTACTAGCTACTTGGGAAGCTGTGGCAGGTGCATCACTTGAGTCCAAGTGTTTGAGGTTGCAGTAAGCGCTGATCACGGCACTGCACACTCCTGCCTGGGTCACAGAGCAAGACCTTGTCTCAAAAAAAAAAAAAAAAAAAAAAAAAAGAAAAGAAAAAAAGAAATCACATGTTGGGGCCTTTAGATGCATTATTTCATTTAAACTTCAAATATCCTTATAAGGTGGTGACTGTTAACAATCTCTTATTCCTGGCTGGGCGCGGTGGCTCACGCCTGTAATCCCAACACTTTGGGAGGCCGAGGCACGCGGATCACCTGAGGTCAGAAATTCAAGCCCAGCCTGGCCAACATGGTGAAACCCCGCCTCTACTAAAAATACAAAAATTAGCCAGGCATGGTAGCATGCGCCTGTAATCCCAGCTACTTGGGAGGCCGAGATGGGAGAATTGCCTCAACCTGGGAGGCGGAGGTTGCAGTGAGCTGAGATTGCGCCATTGCACTCCAGCCTGGGTGACAGAGCAAGATCCTGTCTCAAAAAAAAAAACAAACTTCTTCCATTGAACATTATTTTAACCACGAATATAGAATTTCTTCAAATCATCCTTGTATAAAATTAACTTTTTAAAATAGCCTTAACCTTTAGGCTCTGTGAGGTGAGAGAGCAGAGGCTACGCACTTACTGCTTACCATTTACGGGCCCACTGAATGTTGGCTTCAGTATCAGATTCTCTTATATGTATGTCATCTCCTTTAATATTTGAAAATCTCTGGAGTTTGGCATTATTTTGCTCATATCATAGATGATGAAATTGTCTGAGAGATTGAGTCACTTGCTTAAAATCACCCAGTTGGTAAGTGGCAATGCTGAAATTTGAACTCAGTTCTGCGAGTGTAAAGCCCACGTTTCTCTAGTAATATTTAGTAGTTCTCTAGAAATAACATTTCTAGAGTCCTCTGGCTTCCAATCTTGGTGTTGCCCCTAGCACAGGGAGCTTCAGTGTTTGTCCAAGTGAATGTATTGTGAGTGATCCATTTTCCAACAAGTACCCTTGTCTTCCACGCCCTCATCACCAGATTGCAAGCCACCTCAACACACTTGTCTGTGCCATCTCAACACGCTCCCAATTCCTGCTTGGGCAAAGTGTGGCTCAAGGACACCAGCATCAGTGTCACCTGGCACTTCATGGAAATGCACATTTTTGGATTCTTTTTCAGGCTCTGAATCTGGGGTGGCTCCCAGGAATGTGTATTTTAAAATCAAGCTTTGCAAGTGATTTTTATGCATGCTGAAGTTCAGAAACCCCTCTGTCTTCTTGTATCTAGGCATGAATCATTCCCTCTATCTTTTAGGGAGCTGCCAGTGATTTTTTTTTTTTTT
>NW_012105644.1:0-1015 GCF_000951045.1 Mandrillus leucophaeus | reverse complement strand
CCGTCTCAAAAAAAAAAAAAAAAAGTTTGGTTATTTGTTGGTATATTCTAAATTCCGATGCTTGTCCTTGTTTGGGAAATGTGAAAACAGGCAGCCCCATATTCAGAAGGACTTGAACCTCCCTCAGCCAACCTGGTAGGTATCACCACAAATTCAGTGGTTCCCAAGGGTGGCCCCCACACAGCGGCAGTAGCATCATGTGGGAATTTGTTAATAAATGCAAATCCTGGTGCCCCACCCAGACTACCTACAGGGGATCTAGGGTGGTGCCTAGCAATCTGTATTTTAATAGTCTTCCAGGTGATTCTAATGGTTGCTAAGATATGAGAAACGCCGATCTAATTGTTTACTGTATAAATGTACGTATTCCAGTCAGAGCCATTTCTAAGCTATTATCGGTTACTTGGAGTTCAGTGTAGATGAAGACTCTAAGGGAGGTGAGGAGAGACACAGCAGCACCAGCAGCAGCAGCAGAGAGAGAGAGAGAGAGAGAGAGAGAGAGAGAGCAAGAGAGCGAGGTGAAAGGGGATGAGTGGGGTTAAGAAGGGAAGCAGGTAACTGAACAATCTACCAGACTTCCCAATTTTGCCTGAGGCCAGTCCTGTCTACCTTAGCTCCTGCCTTTCTTCTAAGAAGTAAATGTCAAAAGTAGTTTTCTTTGAAGGTGACATAGGTATTTAACACCTCAAACAGTTAGAACCCCACCAGACAGTTTTACGATGTGATAATTTACCTCTTACAAGTAAGTACACTTTGCCCAGGTAGAAACTGACTAGCTGAATCTGGGTTTCAGCAAGGAATTCTACTGAAACTATTTCTTCCTTTTTGAAGGCAAATCTGATAGAGGTTTTTTTTTTAATTGGAAAATTATGTTCCTTTGGGCTCATTATATCACCAAAATATTAGGCTAATGATTGGTCTAAAAACCAGAGTGTCCAGGGATTTCTGTGGTTTAAAAAGATTAAATGAAGGACTGTAGTCTGACTTCTGCACAGTACAGAATGAACACTTTTTT
>NW_012105643.1:4264-4950 GCF_000951045.1 Mandrillus leucophaeus | reverse complement strand
AGAGTATGGCCTCGCCAAAACCTGGATTCAGGTGTCTATCCTCCAGAACTGAGCCAACAGATTCCTGTTGCTTTAGGTCATCTGTTTTGTGGTAAGCTATTAGAGTAGCCTTAAGAAACCAGAACACTAAGTAAATTTTTTGTAGATTGACTAAGAAATGTGTGTGTACAGATATCTCCCAGAATGACACACTTGGAAAATTCATGTGCGGGTGAGGTCAACTGTGGCAACTGAGTTCTAAGCAGAAAGGAATAAAATAAGGTTTTAGCTATACAATTCTTTTTTTTTTGTTTTTTTTTGTTTTTTTTTTTTAAGACGGAGTCTCGCTCCTTCGCCCAAGCTGTAGTGCAGTGGCGCTATCCCAGCTCACCACTGTCTCTGCCTCCGGGGTTCGAGAGATTCCCCTACCTCAGCCTCCCACGTAGCTGGAACTACAGGCACCTGCCACCATGCCCGGCTAATTTTTTGTATTTTTAATAGAGATGGGGTTTCATTGTGTTAGCCAGGATGTTCTCAATCTCTGACCTCGTGATCCTCCCGCCTTGGCCTCCCAAAGTGTGTGTTGGGATTACAGCCGTGAGCCACGGCGCTTGGCCTTAGCTATACAATTCTATTTGTTTGTGGACATTGAAAATCTGGAGAAGAGTGGATAATGGAAAAGAGGAGTGCAAAATGGGGATAGGAGC
>NW_012105643.1:0-384 GCF_000951045.1 Mandrillus leucophaeus | reverse complement strand
GTACAAATCTTAAATCTCATTTGTTAAATTTATTCCTAAGTATTTTATTCTTCTTGATGCATTATAAATGGATTTGCTTTCTCAATTTTTTTAGACACTTTGTTGTTGGTGCATAGAAAGGCAACTGATTTTTCTATGTTGATTTTATATCTTACAACTTCCCTGAATTCATTTCTTAGTTCTAACAAGTTTTGTTTGTGTGGAGTTTTTAGAGTTTTCTGTGTATAAGACTATGCCACCTGCAAACAGATATAATTTTACTTATTTTTTTATTTTAATGTTGATGTTTTAATTTTTTTCCTGACAATTGCTCTGACTAGGTATTTCAGTACTATGTTAAATAGAAGTGGCAAGAGTTGACATTCTTATCTTTTTTTTTTTTTT
>NW_012105642.1:2728423-2728732 GCF_000951045.1 Mandrillus leucophaeus | reverse complement strand
AGGGCAATCAGGCAGGAGAAAGAAATAAAGGGTATTCAGATAGGAAAATAGCAAGTCAAATTGTCCCTCTTTGCGGATGACATGATTGTATATTTAGAAAACCCCATTGTCTCAGCCCAAAATCTCCCTAAGCTGATAAGCAACTTCAGCAAAATCTCAGGATACAAAATTAATGTGCGAAAATCACAAGCATTCGTGTACACCAGTAACAGAACAACAGAGAGCCAAATCATGAATGAACTTCCATTCACAATTGCTTCAAAGAGAATAAAATACCTAGGAATCCAACTGACAAGGGATGTAAAGGAC
>NW_012105642.1:2724137-2727043 GCF_000951045.1 Mandrillus leucophaeus | reverse complement strand
AACTTAAAGTATAATAATAATTAAAATAATAATAATAATAATAATAAAAAGAAATTTACAAGAAAAAACCCCATCAAAAAGTGGGTGAAGGACATGAACAGACACTTCTGGAAAGAAAACATTTATGTGGCCAACAAGTATATTAAAAAAAGCTCATCATCATTGGTCATTAGAGAAATGCAAATCAAAACCACAATGAGATACCATCTTATGCCAGTTACAATGGCAATCATTAAAAAGTCAGGAAACAACAGATATTGGAGAGGTTGTGGAGAAATAGGAATACTTTTACACTGTTGGTGGGAGTGTAAATTAGTTCAACCATTGTGGAAGACAATGTAGCGATTCCTCAAGGATCTAGAACTAGAAATACCATTTGACCCAGCAATCCTATTACTGGGAAATATACCCAAAGGCTTATAAATCATTTTACTATAAAGACACATGCACACATATGTTTACTGCAGCACTGTTCACAATAGCAAGGACTTGGAACCAACCCAAATGCCCATCGATGATAGACTGGATAAAGCAAATGTGGCACATATATACCATGGAATACTATGCAGCCATAAAAAAGGATGAGTTCATGTCCTTTGCAGGGACATGGATGAAGCTGGAAACCATCATTCTCAGCAAACTAGCACAGGAACAGTAAACCAAACACTGCATGTTCTCACTCATAAGTGGGAGTTGAACTATGAGAACACACGGATACAGAAAGAGGAATATTATACACTGAGGCCTGTCGGGGGTGGGGGCTAGAGGAGGGATAGCATTAGGAGAAATACCTAATGTAGATGATGGGTTGATGGGTTCAGCAAACCACAATGGCACTTGTGTACCTATGTAACAAACCTGCACGTTCTGCACATGTATCCCAGAACTTAAAGTATAATTTTAAAAAATTCACAATCTTCTGTATCATCTCATCGTGTTGTTGTGAATATCAAATGAAATCAATATATGTGAAAGCATTATTGAAATATAGGTTTTAAAACTAATAACCAATCTCTTTATGCTATTATTGCTGAGTCAAACTTTTAATTCAAATGAATTACACAAATAATTTTTAGGATTTATTTTTGAATTATAGGATGGCATCTTCCAATGGGTAGATTTGTCTGCAAGGCATCCTGAGACATCCTTGGCCTGCAGGATGCCTTGTTGGGAGCTGAAGTGCAGGAACTGATGCAGCTGTAAGGGCCAAGCCATGAAAGGGTATGGTTGGAATCTACAGGGTTTATTGAGAATATTCACTTTATTCTGAATAAAGACTAATATTGAACTTAAACCTATCAGACCTAATATCCCCTTTCCAACAGATATTTTGTAGTTCCCTTTTTACTTTCAAAGATAATATAATTTTTAGGTAATACAGTATCTCTACATACCTAATTTCACACAGAAAATAAATTAATATCATGCCCTAATTTTTATATAAAGGTTTAAAAGTGTAAAATAATTAAAAGTAACATAATATTTATGTTAATACATAAGTGCTTGAGCTTGGTTACTAAAAGACATGATGAGTTAGATGCTATACCTACATGAAGAATGGAAATTGCAAATGCAGACTGTCACAGGAGCTTTGTACTTGTGACTCAAATAGCAATAATGTCATTGTAGTATTGGTGAAGTGATTTTCAGGATGGTGAACAATTTTTGGTAAAGTTTCCTCCCCATGATTTACAGAGTAGAAACTGTCCTGGAAAATTAGTTGTATATTAAAACGTGCTGCAAAAAGTACTTTGAGATTATGTGTGAAACCGAGTTAGCTTCTAGGCTCAGATACTAACAGAGAGGTTTTTCATCTATATGAGTGTTCGAGAACACAGTACAATGAATCCTTGGGTGGATTATACAGTGCTTTCATTGTGGGATGTCTGTTTTCTCTGGCCTGCACACTCTAAATGCCAGTAAACATGTGGTGATGTTGTAGAAGGAGGCAGATGTTACTGTTATGACAACCAAATATGTCATCAACAGTTTCTGAAACATTCTATTGGGGGTAGAACCATCCCATCTGAGAATCAATTGATCTAAGCCAGGAGTCCATATAGCAGCTCAGGCATGTCAATAGTAAGGAAATATCACCCAGCCACTGACTAGATGTATAGGGAATGGAACCCAGCCCTGAAGTGTGCAGGGGGCAATGACTGAACAGAGTATCAGACCAACCAAACAGGCTGGGGTTCCTGTGAGAGCTCTAGTGGAGAACAGGAACCCCAGACAGAAGTCAGCTGAATGGATTAGACTGAGGGCTGGCAGCAGGTGGGATGAAAAGGAACACTGCAGTGTAACAGATATTCAGCTGCCCTGGGCTTATAACCCACTGAAGTCTGGGATAATGGCCACAAAATTAATTCCAGACTCCCAAGTGCTTCTGTTGCTAAGCCTAGTGATCTTGATCAGCCTTGGTCCAGATTTGCTCAGGAGCTTCAGAGGGCTATGTTCTAGACATAAGGCATTGTGGAACCTCACCCTGAAGACTTCTGGAGAAGGCATGCACTGAAAAAGTATAGACCTAGACACATTGGAAGAAAGTTACAAAAAAGAACCATGTGTTGGCTCAGTATTTGGAAGCTCTTAAAATGAAATGATCTGCCTTGTAAAATGGTGACCTACTGAGTAATAATAATCTTTTATGTTTAGAAAGGGATTTCATGTCTTCTATCAAGTTTAATGTGCATTATCTGAAATCAATCATGCCTTCTCTTGCCCAGTAGTCTCATATTGTTCTGGATCATTTATTGCTAGCCATCTAGAGAGTTTATTTACACTGAGGTAGTAGGTTCTTCACATATTATCTTCTAGAGTCATTAGTGTTTAGAAGAAAAGGCCAATGCTTATCTCAGGTCTGGACGGGATTTTCATATTGCTGTGCTTCAGAATCCCCTAGAGAG
>NW_012105642.1:2715637-2723717 GCF_000951045.1 Mandrillus leucophaeus | reverse complement strand
CTTCCTTCCTTCCTTCCTTCCTTCCTTCCTTCCTTCCTTCTTTCCTTCCTTCTCTTCTTCCCTCTCTCCCTCCCTCCCTCCTGTCCATGCATCCATCCATACATCCATCCATGCATCTGTCCATCCATCCACATCCATCCATCCGTCTATCTGTTATGGACTGAATTGTGTCTCTCATCAAATTCATATTTTGAAGCCTTAACCCAAAGGTGATTGTATTTGGAGATAGGGCCTTTAAGGAGATAATTAAGGTTAAATGAGCTTATAAGGGTGGGGCCGTAATCCAATACCTTATACAAAGAGGAAGAGATACCAGAGAGCTCATTTCATTCTTTCTCTGTCAGTGCACAGAGAAAAAGTCATGTGAGCATTCCACAAGAAGGCAGTGACCTGCAAGCCAGGAAGAGAGGCCTTGCTAGATACTAACCCTGATGACACCTTCATCTTGGACTTTCAGCTAGCAAAAGTTTGAAAAAATAAATTTCTATCATTTAAGCCACCCAGTTTGTGGTTTTTAAGATAGTCTGCTATGGTCTGAATGTTTGTGTAACCCCCAGATTCATATGTCGAACCCTAATCCTCAATGTGGTGGTATTGGGAGGTGGGGGAAGTAGTTAGGTCATGAAGGGCAGGTCCCTCAGAAATAGGATTCCTGCCCTTATAAAAGCGGCCCCAGAGAACTCTCTTGCCCCTTTTGCCATGTGAGGACATAGCAAGAAGTTGCCATCTGTGAACTAGAAAGTGGGCCTTCACCAAACAACAGATCTGCCAGTGCCTTGATCTTGGACTTCCCAGAATCCAGAGCTGTGAGAAATATGTTTCTGTTGTTTATAAGCTACCTGGTTTATGGTGTTTTGTTATAGCCAGCTGAATGGATTATGACATAGCCCAAGGAGGCTAATACACTATCTATCCTCTATCAATCATCTTTTACCGGTGGGTAGCAATTTGTCGGGCAGATAGTAGCCTCTTTTCCATTAATTCAGAGGCATCCCAGAAATGATTGAGTTTTGGGAATTATTATTAATAACAATTCCAGGCACTAAAGTTCCTGTTATTATATGTGAAAAGATGTGGGTGGCATAAAGGATTAGGTGACCTAGGTATTTTTCAGAATTGAGGCTTGAGTGACAGACAGTTTAATAACATATCGGCTGACATCTCGTACTGCTAATGAGATATATTTTTTGAACCCTGGGATTGAGTATCTTGAGTAACTCATGAGGTCAAAGGAGAGCCAATGTCTTCAGGCAGTTTTATGCATAATAAGTTTAATAAGATTTTTATTTTTAGGAGCAGTGGCTGTGCTTTACTTTCTGATAATTTATGAGAACAACAAATTGAGACAATAAGGCAGAGAAGCTGAGAATTTGTGAAGCATTAATTTTAGTTTATTGTCTATTGCATTTTTTGTCAGTTGACTCATTTCCTCTCATTTTTACACTTACCAATGAGCTTAACACCTTTATAATGTATTACATGCCCAGTGATGAAGGACTAGACAGTCATTTTCTCTCCCTTACAATTCTGTTTAATATGACTAAATTATACCCAAAGAACGGCCTTTTCAGACCACCTTTTATGAGCTCTAAGAATGTAACAAGAAAAGGATCTGAGTTTATGAACCTATCTAGGTGGAGTTTTAAGTCAATGCCAAGTGGTTGTATGTGAAAATCTGTAGATTGCAGTTAGATTTTCAGTTGAGTGAGAATGTTTCCCTGGGAGTTTCTATTCTAAGAATTATTCCTCTACTTATAAATTATCTATGTGTCTGTCTATTTCCCTTGAGAGTGCGTATGTGCATATTATCTCTCTATCACCCTTAGCACTGAGCTTTCCATAGAAAACATCATTCATTCATATTTATCAAACATATAATTATTTAGAATCCTACCGTTTTTAGACTTATTTGGGAGATAGACATGTACGTAAGCAAATAATTCAAGTAATCTCTTACAAGAGATGTAAAAGTTGTTATCGGAGCACAAACGAAGAGGTAATTAACTCTCCCAGGGAGGTTGGAGAAGAGGTAATATTGTAAATGTATCAGGAGGGACGGTGGGGAGTTGGCATAGAGGAAAAGGGTAAGGCCTTTCTTGACAGAGGGCACAGCATGGATACAGGCAAGGAGAACACAATGATGCTCTTTAGAAGGGCTGGGGAACATAGAGATTACCTAAATGTGTACAGCTGTGAGGATGATTTACCATGATAGGTCTGTGTAAAAGCAAAGGCTGTTTTGCTTTAGATGTGCAGTATCTTTCATGCTGTATGCTTGCTGCTCCTCAAACATGTTGTTCACATCCATGCCTTTGTTCTCATCATTCCTTCTGCCTAAATACCTCTTACTCATCCTTTGGGGCCTAGCTCTTCTGTGAAACTTTTTAACACTTTCCTGGCAGAATTTATTGCTCCATCTTCTATGTTCCCACAGCACTGTGCTCATATTGCTATGCAAGTATCATATGGGTATTGTTCATGTTGACATTTTCCTTACTGGATTGTGAGGTCTTCAAGTGCTGATACTACATATAGTTTTCTTTTTGTATTCTTATTAGCATAATGACTGGCAAACAATATGTATTTAAAACATGAAGAATCAGTACGGATGACCCCCTTAATGCTCCAGACAGAATTATTTTTAAAAGAGAAGTAGCTTGGCTCATTGAGAAGAGGCCAGTATGAGGATACTAGAAACTGAAAAACTTCACTTTGCTTCTTGGTGCTAACCAGCTGTATGGCAACAGGCTTGCCCCTTAACCTGGGGCTTCATCTTCGCTCATATGGATAGCGTAGTACCTTATCAGCATAAAGCCAGGAGGTGGAGTGAAATGATCTTCTGCGATTCTTTCTGACTCTAACAGCTGGAATTTAAAAATGTCTCTGATGAATTGATTTTATATTTACTCATATTTTCTTCATTTTCCTTTGAAGTGTCAGGAGACTTTATTATTTATCTGCTTAACTGTTCTCATAAATAATACGTGGAGGTTTTTTATTACAAGGTATTAGTGAAGGAAACTAAAATCCTGAGTTTGTGCTCAGAATAGTCATAGAGTCAGAATGGATACTTGGAGCATCTTGAGAATATCTTGCTGTCTCTAGACAGTTCTCAAACTATTCTCCAACTGACCTTGTGCAAAAGTAATTGTATGTTGTTTTCTCTAAACGGGTATATTAACATACTATCTCCAAAAACTTTCTTTTTGAGTTGAATTTCTAATGAATTGATTAGCAGACAGATGGTCAGAATCTAGGAAAATAATAATAAATTATTTTGTCAGTATTCACAGTGAACATCCTTTGAGATACTGAAGGAAAAAGGAAATAACTCAAATTCTTTTTCATCTGTTTGTTGTAATCAGCAAAACATGGCCAACTAAGTGTATCAGGTAAAAATATGATTTTATAAACTATTATGTGATTCATCAATGAAGTATTAAAACAAAACCAACATTTATAATACTGTTCCAATAAGCAATAAATCACTTTCACTGTTCTGATAACTGAGAAGATTGTGAATCTATTCTTGAAAATTATTACTTTTTATTAAGTGATATTGTGAACTGAGCACTGTAGTAATTAACACAAACACAACCTGTGGCTCTTGGGCATTGAGGGACTTTTCAGAGCTTTGTCTGAAAATGGTGGTCTGCAGTGAGGATAGCAGTTGAGAGCACACAGAGGGCTGACTGGGTAGGATAGGGCTGCAGAAACAGCCCTCTGCTTCTGTGTGTTGGAAGGTAATGGCAGGTTAACCTGAGAAGGGAATGGTGTCTTGTTATGAGAGAGACCTATTTTTTTTCCTCTATGTCTCAGAAGAGAGTAGCTACATCACAGACATTAGTCTTCCTTAGGGGAGTATTTAGAAGGCTTTGTTTTGATGTTGCAGTGTCCTGTAGGGAGGAAGAGGCTAGGCTCCTTTGCCAGCTTGCCAGCTTGCTAACCTGTTTGGCAGGGAAGGGGGGCATAGATATTAAGCTCTCAAGACCCAGACCAGAGTCTAGCTAGATTTAACACCTTCAGCTGCGTGCAATGACCACCTGGACCAGGTAATCTTTTCACATGCATAATTTAAAGTAATATTTCAATAGTTTTTTGATTATAAAAGTAAAACATTACTATTGCAGGAAACTTGAAAAATATAAAATAGAAAGTTCAAACAAGAAAATTAGAAACACCCCAAATCAGAAATGCCCACTGTCAATATTCTACACACTTGAACATAATTGAGATCCTAGTTTGTATACAGTTGTTTGTTGCTGAACATTATGTTATAAGCACTTGTTAAACCTTTGAAAATGCTTCTTAAGCATTATTTTTAATAGCAGGTTTACATGGAAGAAGATTCATAGTTTATATAACATATCCTCTATTTTTGATATTTAGATTGTTTCAAAATTTTTCTGCTTATATATTCTGTTCAAAGAATGGCTTTCTTCATAAAGTTTCTTCTACTCTTTAGATATTTCAGTAGGATGATTTCCTAGAAATAGAATTATGTCAAGAGATATGGGTATTTTTTAGACTCCCAGTATGTACTATCTTTATAGAACTGTTATATTGCTGCATCCTCTGTTTAATTTTCATGTTTCCTCTTATGCTTTTCTGATGGGGTGCAAGATTTTCTGAAACTGAGAATGACTATGTCCACCCACTCTAGGCCAACCACTCTAGTGCCAATCATCGGATCAATGATGGTCCTTTGACTTTGACTTAGACCCTGTGAGAGATTTAATAAGAAGTGAAACATATAGTTGTGTTATAGAAGTCTATAATCCAGCAAAACTAATGCATGTGGAAAAATTCACAAACAATTCAAGATAGAATCTCTGTAACCTTTCTTTGTAGGACACCTATGCAATAGGAATCTGAGGTTTCTACAACATAGATTCTCAATGATCAGTGTGAGTCCCCAGTCAATCCTGGGCCACCATCTGCTCTAGGTTTCAGGGAGGAGTTTCTTATTCTGTCTTTTCAATGAAGGTGTCTCAACATACCAACAAGTGTGCCTTCTAATCCTCACAATCTTCCCCTGGATAATGACAATAATGATGATGATGCCTAACACTTACTGAGCCATTTACCTTGTGCCAGGCATGGAGTAAAACCATTTATATGTATTATCTCATGTTATCTGTCTAACATCCCTGTGAGGTGGTAGTATTATCCTTATTTTATGAATGATAAAACTGTTGCTTAGAGTGATATTAAGAGATTTCCCCAAGATCATACAGTAGTCAGGGGAAGAGAATTATTCCAGCCAGGTCTGTCAGTTCAGAGTCTGTGATCTTGAACACAAAACCACACAGCCTCTCATGCTGGAAAGGCAAGAAGCTGAGCCTCTGCTAGGGAGTGTTTCTCTGTCAGACTCTCCAGCTAGAGTCTAACTGCTCTTTGCAGAGGCAGCTCCAGGCAAAGGATTTTCTTGTTGTTTGTGGCCACAAGTCCAGCAGCTACTCTCCATGATGTCTCTTATCAGGGATGTTACTATTCAGCATTGCTCTTGCAGATCCTCCCATCAGAGCAGTTCAATAGATTCTTTGGTGTTTGCTGAAGTCTGACTTTCTGGACTCCCTCTCAACAATGGCATATTTAGCCTTACTCTTGGCATCACCTCTGCAGGGTGTCTGACAGCACTGCACCCACAGCTCTGCATAAATTCTCAACCCTCTGGAGGAACGACGGAAGCTGCAGTTGCCCCCACTCAAGGCTAAGTGCCTAGACTCACTCATGGCGAGTACATGTTCTTCCCCTACGTATACCCTCTGTAGAACTGCAAAATCATAGAATATTATCATTCTCTCCCTGCAATATTAAAATCCATACCTGTTGTGGACTTGGCAGTAACCTAAAATTCCTCTTTTTGTGTTCTCCCCATGGACCTTTGACACAGATGAGTATCAAGCTCCAGGAATATCTTCCCAACCAAATATGCAAACTCAGGTCTTTTGCCTGGATCCCATTAGGTGGTATTAAGGTTAAGCATTATAGGAACTCAAAGAAGATGCCAAGAAAGGGCTGAAATGACCAGGAAAGATTCCTTGGAGGAGGTGAAACTAGAGGTGAGTCTTGAAATGCCTAGGATTTAAACACCTGGGCTTGATGAGGGTGGACATTTTGAGAGGGACGACTTATATGTGTGATGTCAGGATACAAGAAATTGTATTTACCAGAATGTGAGAAAGCTGGGCTGACAGGAGTCACGCTATGGGCACAGAGATTATTTAACCTTCTCTTTGGTTGCTGAGGCCCCACAGCTCCTCTATGTAATGTACTATTTAAAGGCCAATGCTGAGCATTTCCTGGTGTGACAGCTCTTACATTAGCTGCTTCTCCTAGGTAGCTCTTCCTGGTAAATGCCTTGAAAGTAGCGGCCCCCTCTAAATGTTTCTTTTGCAAGCAAGCTAGCTAGCTGCCCACTCAGAACTTTCTAGTTGTTCTTGAGACAAGTTTTTTCAGTTTTTCTTTATTCTGATTAATTTTTTTTTTGTTTGTTTTTGGTTGTCAGATATTCAAAATAGCTTAAACATTGAGGGAAATGTACTGGCTTGTGTAGCCAACAGAAAAGTTCTTCTTAGGTTTCAGGAGCAGCTTGATTCAGGGGCTCAACGTTTCCATGTTTCCGTATTTTGGTTCTTTATCCCTCTGTTTTGGCTACCTACTCAGAGAGAGTCTTGCCCTGTTGATGTCCCTGGATTCTTCTTTATATGTCTAAACATATGAAATAGAGGGCTTTTTTTCTTACTGGTCGATTTGAAAAAGTGTCCTGTACTTGACTCTCAGTGGAATGAATTGCATCATATGCCCAACCCTGAGCCAGTTACTAGGGAAAAGGAGATAAGATGCTCTGATTGGTCAGGCCTGAATCATGCACTCACCCATGAAGGCAGACATGAAGTGCATTCAGCCCAACTACATGGACCAAACCTAGACCACATATAGTCTTCCATATAAAAGTAAGGGATGATGTTAACCAAAAAGGAGTAAATATATGCTAGGTAGTAAAAAACAACCTACATTTCCCATAGTGGGTCTCTGAATCTCCAAATATTAGGTTGAATAATCTCACTGGCCTAAAAGAATGGCTGGAATACCCTTCATTATTGCCTGGATTCCCTGGAAGGCTAGAGAGCTGTGCTGCTCACTGATGGATGCACCTGCCTCACGGAGCCATTGCTGACATCCTGAAAGTCACTGAGAAGATTGAAGAGTCACTGTGATCTCAACTGGGAGAAAGTGATGAATGCTCTGGATGTGCATTGGATCAGCAGAGAGAGAAAGGAGGATGAGTTTATTATCTGGCTTGACTATGTTGGAAGTAAATAAGTGAAGCTGCTTAACTTAATCTCTCAGAGGCATCTTGTCTGAGGCAGGAGAGCACAGAAGTTTATAACATTGGCCTCTAAAGTCAGGCTGCCTGGGTTTGAACTTAGTTTCTTAGTATCAGTAAGCCTTAGTTTTCTATCTCTACAAAACAGTGTCCTGAGGATGCAATAAAATTATGCATGTAAAGCACTTGATACAGTGCATGGTACATACTCCATTATTGGCTTAATACTAATGTTAACAAATAATCCTTTGCACCAGCACATAATGTCACAAGAGCTTGAGAGAGTGTCTATCCAGAGGCATGTGAAGCGTAGAACATATTTTCTCCTATTGGACATGAAACTCTTTCTTTCAGCTCCATTTTATTTCCTGAGGGGCAAACAAGTCTGACTATAATCTTCCCATATGTGCTCTGACAACTAATGGCTTCTGGGAGTCACTACCACATCCCCTTCTCCCTCCCACAGAGTCCTGCCTATTCTATGAAAGATTTCATGAATCTGATCTCCCACTGCACTGCCACTGCCCCTATTCTTGTTCACAAGCTCATCTCTCCTGCCTGGTTAATTCAGGAATCTCTAACTGAGTTCCCTGTCTCTAGTCTCTTTCCATCTGGTCTAGTCGATATAATAACGAGGTTACTCCTTAGCAAGGTATTACTTAAGGCTCTTTTTAGTCTGATTCCAGTCAACCCTTTCATCTGCAAGAATCTCCCCAACAAGACTTTTTTTTTTTTTTTTTTTTTTTT
>NW_012105642.1:2677318-2715561 GCF_000951045.1 Mandrillus leucophaeus | reverse complement strand
CATTCTCCTGCCTCAGCCTCCCGATTAACTGGGACTACAGGCACCTGCCACCGTGCCCAGCTAATTTTGTTTTTTTGCATTTTTAGTAGAGACACGGTTTCACCATGTTAGCCAGGATGGTCTCGATCTCCTGATCTCATGATCCACCCGCCTCGGCCTCCCAAAGTGCTGGGATTATAGGCATGACCCACCATGCCCAGCCCACAAGACATTTTTTTAGGATCACAGCCACTGATGTTCGCTGTTCTTAGAAAACTCCATGCACCAGCATACTGGCAGGCCTTTCCCGCATTGTTCTCACTGCCTATCTGCCTTAGCTGTTCTCTGCGTGGTTAACTTCTGCTTATCTTTTAAAGTTCAGCTCTTCTTCCCTGGGTCCCTTGTCCCTGTGCTTCCAGAGCTAGAGACAGATGTTAGTAGCATAGCATTTATCACACTATTTAACAATTGGCTGTGTACATGCCTCTACTCTGATATGCACCATAAAGTCTTAGAAGAAAAGGAATATGGCTTATGCATTTTTATATACCAAGGGCCTAGAAAAGTGCCCTCAAATGCATATTTTCTACAATAAATATTTATTCTTAGGTTGTAAATTAAAAAGAGTAAAACACACTGCTATACATTTCTCATAATATACCACCATTTCAAGTGGTGCTTAGGACTTTTTTTTCTTTTCAAATGTATTTTTAATTATGTAAGTAAAAAGAAATATGTGAATGTTGATATGGTTTAGTTCTGGGTCCCCACTGAAATCTCAACTTGAATTGTAATCCCCATAATCCTCATGTGTCAAGGGCCGGACCAGGTGGAGGTAATTGGATCATGGGGGCGGTTCCTCCCATGCTGTTCTGGTGATAGTGAGTTCTCATAAGATTATGGTTTTACAAGTGTCTGGCATTTTCCCTGCTTGTATTCACTTCGTCCTTCCACCTAGTGAATAAGGTGCCTGCTTCTCCTCTGCTTTCTGCCATGATCCTAAGTTTCCTGAGGTCTCGGCAGCAGTACGTAACTGTGAGTCAATTAAAGCCCTTTCCTTTATAAGTTACCCAGTCTTGGGTATTTCTTCATAACAGTGTGAGAATGGACTAATACACATGTATTCTTTTTCTTTTTTTTCTTTTCCCGGAGACAGGATCTTGCTCTCTCACTCGGGTTGGAGTGCAGTGGTGCAATCATGGCTCACTGAGCCTCGAACTCCTCCCACCTCAGCCTCCTGAGTAGCTAGGACTATAGGTGTGCTCCACTATACCCGGTTAACTTTTAACTTACGTTTTGTAGAGACGGGGGTCTCATCATATTGCCCAGGGTTTGTGAATCTATTCTTACTCTTAAAAATATATTAATTCCCTTTCCCCACATAACCACTGTTACTGGCTTGGTAGGTACTTTTCAAGACCTTTTACAATTTTTATTTATTTTAAAATAACAGCTCTATTGAGATATAATCCACATGCCATAAAATTCACTCTTTAAAAATGTACAGTTCAGTGGTTCTTAGTGTTTGCACACAGTTGTGCAACTATCTGATTTTAGAACATTTTCATCATTCCTTTAGTAGTCACTTCCCATTCCTCCCACTCCTCAGCCCCAGGCAACCACTAACTTACTTTCTGTCCCTATGAATTTGCCTCTTATGGACATTTCAAATAAATGGAATCATATGAAAAGCATTTTGTGTTTGACTTGTGTCATTTTAGCATAATGTCTTCAGGGATCATCCATTTTGTAGATATGTTAGTATTTCATCCCTTTTTATGGCAGAATAATATTTTATGTATGCCATATTTTGTTTATCTGTTTATCAGTTGATGGACATTTGGGTTGTTTTCAATTTTTGGCTATTATGAATAATGCTTTATGAATATTATTGTATAAGTATTTATGTAAATGCCTGTTTTTAATTCTGTTTGGTATATATCTAGGAATGAAATTGATGGATGATATGGTAACTATCTTTAACTTTTTGTTGGACTGCCAAACTGTTTTCTGCAGCAGCTGCACCATTTTGCATTCCCATCAGTAAAGTTTGGGGATTCCAACTTTTCCACATCCTTGTCGCCATTTGTTATATTGTCAGTCTTTTTGACCATAAGCATCTTAATGGGCATGAAGTATTCTCTGATTGTGATTTTGACTTTGATTTTCCCAGTGACTAATGATCTTGAGCATTTTTTAATGTGCCTATTGGCAATTCGTATATCTTCTTTGGAGAAATGTCTATTTAAACCTTTTGTTATTTTTTAACTGGGTTATTTGCCCTTTTTTGAGTTGTAAGCATCCTTTATATATTGTGATATGTGATTTACAAATATATATATAGATATTTGTATATGTTATTAGATATATATCAGATATATGATTATTAGATATATATATATAACTTACAAATAAATACATCATATATATAATCAGCTATTTGTGAATAATATATTTTCTCAAATCATGTATCAGATAATTATTTACAAATATTTTCTTCCCAACTTTATCAGATATATAATTTGCAAATATTTTATTCACAACTTTTTTATATACATTTAAATAAATATATATTTATTTTGTGCATATATTTTTATATATAAAGATTTAACTCGTTTTTTTGGAGACAGAGTCTTGCTCTGTCACCCAGGCTGGAGTGCAGTGGCACGACCTCGGCTCACTGCAACCTCTGCCTCCCGGGTTCAAGCGATTCTTCTGCCTCAGCTTCCTGAGTAGCTGGAACTACAGGTGCATGCCACCACACCTGGCTAATTTTTGTATTTTTTTTTAGTAGAGACAGAGTTTCACTACATTGGCCAGGCTGGTCTCGAACTCCTCAGGTGATCCACCCACCATGGCCTCCCAAAGTGCTGGGATTACAGGCATGAGCCACCGTATCTGACCTTGGTTTCTCTTTTTAATACACGTGGGATTGTGCTATTTGTATTGTTGTGTAGATATCTTCCTAGGTCATTGTAGTGTAAGTCTTCCTCATTATTTTAAATTGCTGCATATATGTGCATAAATCATTGCCCTGATGATAGGCATTTTGATGAGTCTCAATATTTTTACTATAATGAACAATGCTGTAATGAGCATCGTGTAGAGGCTGCTTTCTATACATGTGCAAGTATGTAGCATACCTTGAAGACGAATCACTGAATTTAAGGACATCTGCACTTCACACTTTAATATACACTATCAAAATTCCCATTAGAAAGGTGGTACAAATGTACTACTCTTCTAGCAACATATGTGGGAATAACATTTCCTTGAATTCTGACCAACATTCAAATTTAACTATTCTTGCCTATCTGATAAGCAAAAATGTACCTGATTGTTTTAACTTGGAAGACATTATTTCAATATCATGATTTCCATAATTTCTATCATTTGGTGTTCTTATAAAAGCTATCTCTCATCTTATTCTGGAGATCTTTCCTTCACATGGGAACCTCTACATGACACAGAAAAGAAAAGATGGATGGGCGGGGAGAGTCTAGATTTTTATTCTAGCTGTTATGCATGGTGAGGCCAGCTTAAGAAACACATGGCTTTTAAAAGACTTTCCATTGTATTTGGAGCAGACCAGACTTTTAACCACAATCCAGAGACTTTTAACTTCACAAAGATGTGGCATTTTATTTTAATAAAGCTATCGACAGAGCTCCATTTTCGAGTGACTTTTCAAAAGCATCTTTTGTCAGCAGAGGGCTTTTATTAGCTAATGTAACCTTTCTGTACTCCACGTTAGCAGAGAGAGAAAGGAAATGTCCTTGGGTTCCAAATATGGAAAGTTGTGCAAAGACTCTCAAGGAGAAAAAAGTTGTTCCGCTTTCTGAAGCTGCATTTGTAACTCAATGTTGTATCGTAACTGAAAGTAATGAACTTTCCAATGCTACTATCCCGAAGGTAAAAGGTTCACAAGATCATGCCTCTAAACTGGCAATTGCATAAAAAGAGATCACAAAGGATTAAAATGTGGAGAGCAAGTAAAAGTGTGAATTTAGCTGTGAGTGACAACTTGGATAGACTCAGCTATAAAATATCTGAAATGGGGGGAGTTAGGCAAGACCTAGGAGGGAGGAGTGAGAGTAACAGTCTTGGCTGTGGAACAGGGTAGCTAAATGTTTAGGGCTTAATCTGAGCCACTACTGGTAATTAAGCAGCATCGATAAACTGAAGGAGCATGGGGAAGGAGTATAGATTGTGGACTCTGGGTGCAATTCCTGTGGGGTGTTGGTGTTGTGGTTCCATTAATTAGTCCTTCGATGTAAGAGCTCAGTCAGTAGCGGAAGAGGCTGGTGACAGGAGCTTTGACAGGTCTTAGGACACTGGGAAAATAGATTGAGATTCTGGAGCAGGGTTAGTGCAGTGTGGGATCTGAATGTGTTGTCAGGACCGAGCCCAGCGCTTTGATTAAGGTCAACATAGTAGGAATGGAGAAAGTCACTTAAACGGGAACCTGAACCGGGGCTTCATTTCAAAGCCCATGGAACAGATAGGGAAGGGTGACTAATGACTTTTCTGCTGTTGCAGTCTGGCTCACAAACTGAGTAAGGCACAAAAGGCAGAACTGGTGTTGATAGCAAAGGGTTATCAGAGAAGGCAGGAAGGACACCATGTCACACTGCCCCTTGGCTCCCCTGATATCACTATGTTTTTCTTTTTTTTTTTTTTCCCTCATCCTTGTTAGGAACTGGCAGGTAGTTGTGCTTGATGTCTATTAGACTCCAATTCAATTTTGAGGTCCATAATTCAATGGGGATAGATATAAAAAGGGTTCCTTTTTCATTAAAAGGGTAATTACCTTGTTATCAGAGTGCTGGAAAGATGAGAGCTTATGGATTTTTCATAAAATTATAAGTTTATAAGGGGCCAGGTGAAGTCATCTTATTCTGTCCTCAAGCCAGAGACAAATTTAATTCACCCTTGATGGATGGGACATTGTTTAACAAGGATCTCTAGAGAACAAGCGTTGATAACTTTCAGTGTTTTGCAGCCCTCAGTTGTGATATTTCTTCTATCCTGTTGAATATATTGACACAGAATGGAAGTCCATAATCTTTTGTGTTCTCTTTGGGTAGAAAGAACAGTGTTATAAATGTACTTCATTTTCATTATGTTAAAGAATACTTATCAAATGCCTTGTATGTGCTTGGTGCCAGATACAACTGTGACACAGGGAGGAAGACAGACTTGATCCCTGCTGTCATTTAGCTGTGAGACTCATGAGGGATAATAACCGATAATCACATCAGTAAATGACTACAAATTGTAATAAGTGCTGTGAAGGAAACACTAAGGCATAGCTACAGAGGATAGCAAGAGGAAGCTAAGACCTCACTGAGCCTCCAGCTCTGGCCGCTGAGCGATGGTCCCTTCTGTCTGCCAGGGTGGGATCGGGCACTCATCCAGTTGCAGGTGTGAGCACTATTGAGTAGCACAGGGTCTTGAGCTGTGGCCATGGACTTGGGCAACAGGAAATTAGAAATATCCTCTGGAAAGCTGGCCAGATTTGCAGATGGCTCTGCTGTAGTACAGTCAGGTGACACTGCAGTAATGGTCACAGCGGTCAGTAAAACAAAACCTTCACCTTCCCAGTTTATGCCTTTGGTGGTTGACTACAGACAAAAGGCTGCTGCAGCAAGTAGAATTCCCACAAACCCTCTGAGAAGAGAGATTGGTACTTCTGATAAAAAAAATTCTTACAAGTTGAATAATAGATTGTTCAATTAGACCTATCTTTCCAGCTGGCTACTTCTATGATATACAGGTTCTGTGTAATCTGTTAGCTGTAGGTGGTATTAATGAGCTTGATGTCTTAGCAATTAATGGCGTCTCTGTAGCCCTCTTATGATCAGATATTCTTTGGAATGGACCTGTTGGGGCAGTATGAACAGGAATGACTGATGGAGAATGTGTTGTTAACCCAACAAGAAAAGAAATGTCTTCTAGTACTTTAAATGTAGTGGTTGCTGGAGCACCTAAAAGTCAGATTGTCATGTTGGAAGCCTCTGCAGAGAACATTTTACAGGAGGACTTTTGCCATGCTGTCAAAGTGGTAGTGAGATATACCCAACAAATAATTCAGGACATCCAGCAGTCGGTAAAGAAATTGGTGTTACCAAGAGGACACCTCAGAAGTTACTTACCCCTTCACCAGAGATTGTGAAACATGCTTATAAACTTGCTATGGAGAGACTCTATGCAGTTTTTACAGATTGTGAACATGATAAAATTTCCAGAGATGAAGCTGTTAACAAAATAAGATTAGATACAGAGGAGCAACTAAAAGAAATATTTCCAGAGGTTGATCTATATGAAATAATAGAATTATTCAATGTTGTTGCAAAGGAAGTTTTTAGAAGTATTATTTTGAATGAATACAAAAGATGCCATGGTCGGGATTTGACTTTACTTAGGAATATAGCTTGTGAGGTAGATATGTTTAAAACCCTTCGTGGATCAGAATTATTTCAAAGAGGACAACACAGGTGCTTTGTACTGTTACATTTGATTCATTAGAATCCAGTATTAAGTTGGATCAAGTTATAATAGCTATAAATGGGATATATGGGATACTATGAGTTTCCTTCTTATGCAACTAATGAAATTGTCAACGTCACTGGTTTAAATAGAAGAGAACTTGGGCATGGTGCTCTTGCTGAGAAAGCTTTGTAAAATGTTATTCCTAAATATTTTCTTATCACTGTAAGAGTTACATCTCAAGTCCTAGAGTCAAATGGGCCATGTTCTATGGCATCTGCATGGGGTGGAAGTTTAGCGTTAATGGATTCAGGGGGTCCAATATCACCTACTGTCACAGGCGTAGCAATGGGATTGGCCACCAAAACCGATCTTGAGAAGGGTGAAATAGAAGATTATCATTTGCTAACAGATATTCTGGGAATTGAAGATTACAGTGGTGACATGGACTTCAAAATAGCTGGCACTAATAAAGGGATAACTGCATTACACGCTGATATTAAATTACCTGGAATACCAATGAAAATTGTAATGGAGGCTATTCAACAAGCTTCAGTGGCAAAAAAGGAGATATTACAGATCATGAACAAAACTATTTCAAAATCTCAAACATCTAGAAAAGAAAATGGACCTGCTGTAGAAACTGTTCAGGTTCCATTATCAAAACTAGAAAAACTTGTTGGACTGGGTGGATATAACTTAAAAAACATCAGGTTGAAACAGTTGTAACTATTAGTCAGGTGGATGAAGAAACATTTTCTATATTTGCATCAACACCCAGTGCTATGCATGAGGCAAGAGACTTCATTGCCGAAATCTGCAAGGAAGATCAGGAACAGCAATTAAAATTTGGAGCAGGGTATACCGCCACAATAACTGAAAGCAGAGATACTGGTGCAATGGTAAAATTATATCCAAATATGACTGCGGTACTGCTTTATAACACACAAGTTGATCAATGAAAGATTAAACATCCTACTGCCCTAGGATTAGAAGTTGGCCAAGAAATTCAGGTGAAATACTTTGGATGTGACCCAGCTGATGGAAGAATGAGGCTTTCTCATAAAGTGCTTCAGTCTCCAGCTACAACTGTTGTCAGAAGTTTGAATGACAGAAGCAGTATTGTAATGGGAAAACCTATTTTACAGTCATCTAATTATTCTCAGTGATTTTTTTAAAGAGAAATCCAGAATTCTATTTTTTCTAGGGTAAGGTGCTATAGAGCAAAATTTTAGTAGTATCTTCCATTGTGTAGATTTATATACGGTATAAATATATTCTAATTATTTGTATTAAAATACTCATTTACATGTGCCAATTTTGAAATTCAAGAGTAACCCATATTCATTTAATCTTATTTACATTATAAATCAAGAAATATTATTAAAAGTAAGTCATCTATACATCTTAGAAAAGATTACATACCTTTGTTTCTCTAATTCTGAAATATATGAAAGACATAGATATGTCATATATAGTATTATAACAGATCTCTTCCTACATCTCATTTGTCTTCTTTATATACAGTAGTGACAATTTACCCTCAGTCATCCTACAGCTCACCTCTTTGCCCAACAACTTTACTTGCCTACAACTGTCCATAAACTGGAACAGGCCATATTCAAAGCCAGTGCCTATTTATTCAGAATGATTACTAGACATAGTGAGTTGAGGGAGCTAATCTTATACACTTTTAATAATATGATGTCTTTTAAATTTGTCACAAAATCATGAACATAGTGGAATAAATATAAATGAGATTCTAACTAGGATGAGGTAGTAATTATGTATATTTTTCAAATTTACCTAAACATAGGAAAATTATTTACTTGTCAAATTGAACTAGGTCACTTTTGGAATATGTATATTGCTCTAATGTCTGGAAGTTCTTAGTATAAGAGCTGGAGGAATCATGACTTTCAGTTAATAGATGTTTGAAATAGATGTTTAGAGGTTACTGATATACATGTCAAGTTGTTCATTCCCATCATTTAAAATATCACCTTATAATTCCACACAAAAGTAAATGGCATGTGGATGTCATAATTTAGAATGTGTAATCTTTTTAAAAATCTTATAAAAATACACTGGACTCAGTGGTACGTGCCTGTAGTCCCAGCTACTTGGGAGGCTGAGGTGGGAAGATCACTTGAACCCAGAAGTTCAACACTGTAGTGTGCAACAATCATGCCTATGAATAGCTACTTCACTCCAGCCTGGGCAACATAGCAGAACTCTATCTCTAAAAAATGTTTTAAATCTCATAAAAAATAAGTAAATCTGGCCGGGCATACTGACTTGCGCCTGTAATCCCTTTGGGAGGGTGAGGCAGGTGGATCACCTGAGGTCAGGAGTTCGAGACCACCCTGGCCAACATGGCAAAACCCTGTCTCTACTAAAAATACAAAAATTAGCTGAGCGTGGTGGCAAGAGCCTGTAATCCCAGCTACTCAAGAGGCTGAGGCAGGAGAATCTCTTGAACCTGGGAGTCAGAGGTTGCAGTGAGCTATCGCACCAGTGCTCTCCAGCATGGCCACCAAGAGTGAAACTCTGTCTCAAAAAAAAAAAAAAAAAAAAAAGGCAAGTAAATTCATGACTTAGGGCTAACTAGTTCATAAAATATTAAAAATTTAGCTGGTTAAACCAAATATTTTAAAGATATGTATATTTATGTCAAACATTGATCATATATCTATTGTGTGTAAAACAGCATGTTAGGCAATGTTGATATACTGTCTGAAATATTAATGATTAATTGAAAATGAAAGGTTAAATTAAAAAGAAAACTTCATTGAGATGAGTGATCAGGAAAGGCCTCTTTTTTATAAGTGACACATAACATGAGCCCCGAATTATAAAAGGAACTAGCCTTTCACAGTGAAAAGAAGAACACTTCTGACAGTGGGAGCAGCATGTGCAAAGGCCCTGCACTAGAAAAAGCACAGTGCATTTTGGGAATTTAGAGAGTTCACTATGCCAGGAGCGGAGGGGTCAAGGAAGAAGGTGGCATGCTATGAGATTAGAGAAGTAAGGGGCCAAATAATGCTTGATCTTATAGGCAATGGTGAAGAGTTTAGATTTTATTGTAAATGGAATGTATTTAAAAGATCACTCTGGCTGCTGTGTGGCAAATGAACTGGAAGTGGAAAAATCAGAACAGAGACAGAGAGAGGTTAGGAGGCAGGCCAGGAGGAAGATGTTGGTGGCTTGGACTAAGCTGGAGTCAGAGAAAGTGGATAGATGATTTCGAGATACACTTAGGAGGTCTTACTGATGGTTGGATGTAGGGAAAGGGTAAAGAAAAGATACAAATTCAAGACTGACACTGGTAAGATGATAGTTCCATCTGGTAGACAGAGAACAAGCAGGGAGGAACAAGCCTGTAGTGGGAAGGATGGGGGGCAGATGTTTACATTTGCACGTGTTAAGTTTGAGCTGCTTGGGAGACCCAGAAATAGAACTGTTGATTCTAAGTCTGGAGTTCAGAGATGTCAAAACTGGAGAAATACATTTGGATGACTAAGTCTGTCAATGAGAATAAAAGCTTGGGAAAAGAATGAGTAAGGAAGAGGAGGAGAGAGAAAGAAAGGAGGCCCAGTTGTGAACTTCAAGAAACTCTGTACATCCCCCCACAGCCTTGAGAACAATTGATTGCAAAGTAGAGAGAGCACCAGACTGAAAAGGATGTGGGTTCTAATCCCATTTTAGTTTTAGACACTATGACCTTGGGCAAGTAACTGCTTCTTTCTGAACTCAGGATCTATACTTTAAGGTAAAAATTATTCTCTAATTCTCTGCCATCACCAATATTCTGTAATTCTCTTGGTATTAGGCTCATTTTCCAATTACTTTGGGCGTATTTGTAACTCTCTTTACCTACCTTAAATTGTCATATCCAGAATACCCTTTTCTAATCATGATTTGAATTTTAGGTGCATTAAGTTAACATTCCTCTAAATCTTTCCCTTCTGCCAAATTGTGATTTCTTGGGGGGTGGAGGGGCAGTTGTGCTTGTGCTTTTTGGCTTGTGCATTCCAATCCAATTTGGGCACAGTGAGGCATCTGTGGCACAATGGAGATTGGTATTGGTAGGCTTCCTTGTTTGTTAAAAATGAACTTCCTTATTTTTGCCATTTCTGTTGAGCTCAATTTCCCAGTCTCTTTTAAATCAGCTTTAGAGATTTGAGGATTGCCAGTGGGGTGTGTTATTTGACCTCACTTAATGTTTGTGTTTGGTTCAGATCATAAAGCAAACCAAATTGACTGCCTCTGCTCAGTACCCAATAGGACTTATAACCCAGGCAAAATGTGGGTTGAAAGATGTATTCCCAATTGCAATGTAGTGGAAGTGTTTGTATTAACAAAGTTTCAGAGAACTGCTTAAGGATCTCAGGGTGGTATCTGTTCTAGAGATTTTTTTCTTAACAAATTAACACTGTCAAATTATTCCGGTGGAAATAATTTTTTAACAAAGTGTCTTTGCTGTCCTGTCACAGTGCTTTATTGCTAATTTTTCTCATGAGCTGATTCTCCCTGTTGCTTTTGCCTTTGTCTCACAATGCACCATCTGAACCTACTAAGAAAGTTGGAAAAAAATTTTTAAAAAGACTTTATACTAAAAAACAAAAACCACAGTTCAGTGGTTAGTAAAAAATGATAGCTAAGATAGCAATTAGATGTCCTTTCCTTTTGACCTAATAAAGACTCTGAAACTGGCACTGGGTCATCTCAGCAAACACAATTGTTATAGTAATGACTTTCCTCCTATTATAGGTAAGGGCTTTTCAGTAATTTATCTTTACTACATATCCCTGTTTTCAGGATTCAAGCCTCTAGTCATGACTGATATGGTTATTAGAGACAGAAGAGGTTAGATTAAAGAAAGCAATAATTCCTTGTTGCATCTTGGGTTATTTGGCCAAATTAACAGTGATGTTAAATGCGTGATGCACGTAATGAATGTAGTGAGGTATAAGCCAGTACCATGATTGTGCCCAGGTGAAATACAACATTATCAACCTGCTTTTGCATATTTTTTTCTTCATGGTCCTAGATGGAAACCCTTTCAAATTCTCCAAAATAGATTCAGCTAGGGGAAACCTCAATATCTGCTTTTATATGAGGCAAATATTCCCAAATTGTGACTTTGACTGCATTATTTACCCTTCCCCTTTTCTACCTTTTGAAAGTTGAATTGTGCCCCCTCCCAAAAAGTATATGTCCACGTCCTAACCCCCAGTACCTGTGAATGTACCCCGATTTGGAGAAAAGGTATGTGTGGATGTAATTCAGTGAAGGATCTCTAGATAAAATCATCCTGAGTTTACTGGGTGAACCCTAAATCCAATGACAAGTGTCCTTATAAGAAGAAGAGAAGACATAAACAGAGGATAGGATAAGGCCATGTGAAAACAAGGCAAAAATTGGAGTGATTTGTCTGCAAGTGAACTAACATCAAGGATTTCAAACAATCACCAAAACTAAGAGAGAGTTGTAGAATGGATTCTCCTTCAGAACCTTCAGAAGGAACTAGCCCTACCAACACTTTGGTTTTGGATTTCTGGTCTATAGAATTGGGAAAGAATAAATTTCCTTCCTTCCTTCCTTCCTTCCTTCCTTCCTTCCTTCCTTCCTTCCTTCCTTCCTTCCTTCCTTCCTTCCTTCCTTCCTTCCTTCCTTCCTTCCCTCCCTTCCTCCTTCCCTCCCTCCCTCCCTCCCTTCCTCCCTTCCTCCTTTCCTTTCCTTTCCTTTTCTTTCTTTCCTTCTTTCCTTTCTTTCTTTTTTTTATGGAGTCTCACTCTGTCACCCAAGCTGGAGTGCAGTGGTGTGATCTTGGCTCACTGCAACTTCGACCTCCTGGGTTCAAGTGATTCTCCTGCCTCAGCCTCTCAAATAGCTGGGAATATAGGCAAGTGCCACCACGCCTGGCTGATTTTTATATTGTTAGTAGAGACGGGGTTTTACCATGTTGGCCAGGCTGGCCTCAAACTTCTGACCTCAAGTGATCTGCCCGCCTTGGCGTCCCAATGTGCTGGGATTACTGGCATGATCCACCACTCCCGGCCAGGGAGAAAAAATTTCTATGGTGTTAAGTTTCCTAGCTCGTAATAATTTGTTACAACAGCCCTAGGAAACTAATATACTATACTCTACCAATCATTCTGCAAGAGGCAGCATGCTGGAGTGAGAAAGACATTGCACTTCGAAAACAGCTTCTGCGCTTGATGCTTTCACCAGTAGCTGTGTGACCTTGAGCATACTGCAACTCCACCCTGAGTCTCTGTTGCTTCATCTACAAAAGGGAAGGATGTGCACTTTCCTTTCAAGTTCTTTCTAGCTCTATCCTTGCTCTCCCACCATAAAGAAACCCAGAAAATTGAAAAAAAATTTAAAATAATGATTTTTGGTTGTTGGACAACCGGATTGTAGGACTGTGGCTCCTGAGAGAAGGACAACAGACAGGATAATTCCTAAGCTCACTCCAAGTTTAGCCTGAAGGTACTTTCTGGACTATGCCACAGAGAGATGAAACATAATCAAAGCCCAGCAGGACTTCTGAGTTGAAGGGATAAATATTGGAATTTGTGGAGAACAAAGTTACTGACATTTGTGGTACAGAGCACCAGGAGGAGAGAATCATGTATAAAAAATAGTTCCAGAAATATGCATAGGATTCTTCTTGAATTTTTGCTGAATGCTAAGATGTTCATGCAAATGGTGAAGCTTCACAAGGTTGGGCAATGGAAGTGACTGGATAACTGTGAGCTAAACCTTTCCCAGATCTCACACAGGGTTGGGAGATGTTTAAGTTCCAACCATATTGGGAGACTGCATTAAACACCTCATGCATTCATTAGAGACACCCAAAAGGGTTATGTCTCAGTAGGATGACTAAATTAGCTCTAAGGTAAAGGCTACATTCGACTTATCTTAACAGATCATAAAAATAAGCCTTTAAAATCTCATTTGCAAGAAATGTTTACTGTTTGCCAAAATAACCTTCAGCAGTCTTTAGAAGAAGACAGCAAAATCCAGATACTCAGCAACATAATGTTCATAATGCCTTTCATCTAATTAAAAAGTACTAGACACTCTGAGTAGCAGGAAAATGTGACCCATAACCAGGAGACAAATTAGTCAATAGAATCAGACCCAGGTATAATAGAAATAATGGAATTACCAGACAAAGATTTTAAAACAGCTCTGTAAATATGTATGAGATTTCTTTTTTTTTTTAATTAATTTATTATTATACTTTAAGTTGTAGGGTACATGTGCATAACGTGCAGGTTTGTTACATATGTATACTTGTGCCATGTTGCTGTGCTGCACCCATGAACTCGTCATTTACATCAGGTATAACTCCCAATGCAATCCCTCCCCCCTCCCCCCTCCCCATGATAGGCCCCGGTGTGTGATGTTCCCCTTCCCGAGTCCAAGTGATCTCATTGTTCAGTTCCTACCTATGAGTGAGAACATGCGGTGTTTGGTTTTCTGTTCTTGTGATAGTTTGCTAAGAATGATGGTTTCCAGCTGCATCCATGTCCCTACAAAGGACACAAACTCATCCTTTTTTATGGCTGCATAGTATTCCATGGTGTATATGTGCCACATTTTCTTCAATTAAAATATGGACACAACGAAGTGATAAATGAAAAATACAGAAAAAGTCCAATGGAACTTCTAAACTGAGAAACACAATATCAGGAATAAAAAAACTAACTAGATGAGAATAACAGTTGATTGGACCCTCCAGAAAAAAAAGATCAATCATATAACTTAAAGACATAGTAGAGGCCGGGCGCGGTGGCTCAAGCCTGTAATCCCAGCACTTTGGGAGGCCGAGACGGGCGGATCACGAGGTCAGGAGATTGAGGCCATCCCAACATGGGCTAACATGGTGAAACCCCGTCTCCACTAAAAAATACAAAAAACTAGCCGGGCGAGGTGGCGGGCGCCTGTAGTCCCAGCTACTCGGGAGGCTGAGGCAGGAGAATGACGTGAACCCGGGAGGCGGAGCTTGCAGTGAGCTGAGATCTGGCCACTGCACTCCAGCCTGGGCGACAGAGCGAGACTCCGTCTCAAAAAAAAAAAAAAACAAAAAAAAAAAAAAAAGACATAGTAGAAATGATCTGAACTAAAGCTCAGAGGAAAAATAAAGCTCAAAAATAATGAACAGGGCCTCAGTGACCCATGGGAACACAGGGTTCTATCGTATGTAACTGGAATCCCAGAAACAAAAGATGGGACAGGAGGTACAAAATTAATTACTGAAAAATCCCCAAATTTGATGGAATCTGTAAACCTACAGATCCAAGAAGCTCAATGAGTCCAAAGTAGAATAAGCATAAAAAAACTATAACAATGTATATCACAATTACAATCAGAGATTCTTTAAGAGTCTTAAAAGCAGCCAAAGAAAAAGACATCTTACAAAGAAACAAAGTAAGATGTACCACTGACTTTTTGCAAGAAACAATGCAGTCCAGAAGATAGTGAAATGGCATCTTTAATATCATGCGCAGAAAGAAGCAAAATAGTAACTTAGAATTCTATATCCCCAGTGAAAATATCCTTCAAAAGTGAAGGTAAAATGACGCTTTCAGACAAACAAAAGCTGAGATAACTCATTCCCAGCCTTTCTGCACTAGAAGAAATCATAAAGAAAATTTCAAGATGAAGGAAAATGCCAGAGGGAACTTTGAACCTCCACAAAAGAATGAAGAGTGCAAGACATAGTAAATATGTAGGAAAACACGCAAAGACTTTGTTTCCTCATGTTTACGTTTCTTTGAAAATCTAATTTTATTTTTAGCAAAAATAATAATGCATTGTGGGGTGTATAACATAAGAGTAAAATATGATAATAGCGCAAAGGAATGAGGGAGGAATGGAAGTATTCTGTTGTAGTGATTTGGTTATTACATTATGTATGAAGTAGTATGGTATTATTTGAAGGTAGACTGTGAAAAAATTAAGATGCCTATTGAAATCACCAGAGTACTAGTTGTATTATTGTAATGACCTCCTAACTAATCTCCTTGCTTCTGTCCTCAATTCAGCAGCTAAGTTATATTGTATCATACCTCTGCTCAAAACTTTCTGAGGACTGCCCACATCAGAGCAAAAACTGTTGTTTTATCAATCCATATATAATTTGGTCCAAAACTACTCTGACCACATCTCTAACCTCTGCCCCTATCACTGTCTCTACTGCAGACATGAATCGTGCTTACTGTTCTTTGAACCTGGCTGGCAAGGTCCTTCCTCTCAGTCTTTGCTCTTGCTCTCTCCTTTTCCACTACCACTCTTCTTCCCAAATATCTGGTTTACTTCCTTCCCTCCTTCAAATCTTTCAAACTTTGGCTTTGCCTGTAATCTTCTCTGAACACCAATTTTAAATGGCAAGCTACCATTTGCCCTTCTGGCAATTCCTGTATCTCTTCCTGGCTTTATTTTATTTATAGTGCTTTTTATTTTCTAAGGTATTATGAACTTTACTTATTTGTTTAATTTATTGTCTGTCTTTGTCCCCAAAGTCTATTGCAACATAACCTTCACATGAGTAGATGATTTTTTTTTTCCTGCTTGGTTCACTAATACATCCACAGGACCTAGAATAGTGGCCAATATGTAGTAGGCACACAATAAATATTTGATTGAATAATAGTATCCATGGTCAATAAAGCCTGGGAACTCCAATAAGAGCACCAAGACTCCTCTTTGCTGTTGCTGCCCCTCTGAGTTTGTCTCTGAATGCCAGCATATAGAGTATAGCCCTTTCCCTGCCCCATCGGCAATTTCCCAGTCATCTCCCAGTTCTCAAGGCTGCAAAAAATTGGGAAGGCATTCCTTAGCACAGAGAGACTTGACAGTCCTGCTCTAGGCTTTTTATTCACCCTGACAAATGTAACAACCTGTTTTTGTCTTTAAAGCATTTGTGTGTCTGGTGTCTGGAAAGTAGCCACTCTGAGAAGGCCTTTTTTTTTTTTTTTTTTTTAAATTTCAAAGTGAACTTGTGGTCTTTTTTGGGTTTTTTGATTTTTATCTTTTGGAAAAGTCGGCGCCTGCAGCTGTGTTGCACTTGAGACTTGGAATCTTTCATCCCTGACAGCAGGAGGATAAAAGGGGGCTTACCATGGTCTACTAAGGAGCCTTTCTTTAGCTTCAGGCAGCAGTGGATGTAAGCAAAGGCAAAATGACCACAAGACTCTTGCTTTTTCCTGGGGCTAGGGTTGAGGAAAGGATAGAGCCCATTTTGCCCTACACTAATTAATTTATTTTGCAGACACAGCATTTGTCTGTTTCCAAGTCTGCCTCTATGCCCCATGGATGGAGTTCTGGTGGGAAAGCCCAGAGCACTTTGATTCCAGCCTCAGTCTTTGGCAGCCAAGTTCCCTTGACATCCAGGGCACTGAAAGGAAAAGTCAGTACAAGACAAATGGGCAGATGTTGAATGGTCTAAGGTAAAGTTTGAGACTAAAGCCTGCTTCACTAGTAATGAAAAAGTACCTTTTAGGTAATGCTTTTGCACCATATTTGAAGGTTAAAAGATTAGGTGGTTATTTGTTGTTTTAAGCTGGCTTTATCTTTACATATGCCCAGGAAATGAACAGTGGTAGTTTCCATTAGTAAATTTAATTTTCTTTTGAATTGATAATCAAAATAGCAGTGCTTCTCCATTTCCCTAACATATTCAGCATAGCTAACCTTCTAGATTTATTTCTGTAACAGTAGTGAATAAGACTTTTCTGAGCTCAGGATTTTTGAGCATTTGCTGATGGTTAGACATGTTAGCTATTGTGCCACTAGGCTACAAACTAAGTTTTATCTTCTTTTCTTGACTCTTTCTTCTGTCCCCTAGTTCATTTCCTGGCATCCTGGAGGATAGCACTTTGTGAATTGGTAATTAAAAAGACAGGTTAAGCTGGGTGTGGTGGCTCATGCTTGTAATTCTAGCACTTTGGGAGGCCCAGGAGGGCAGATCACTTGAGGTCGGGAGTTTGAGGCCAGCCTGGCAACCTGTCTGTACTAAAAATACAAAAATTAGCTGGGTATAGTGGTGTGTACCTGTCCAAGTAGTCCCAACTACTTGAGAGGCTGAGGCAGGAGAATCGCTTGAACCTGGGAGGTGGAGTTTACAGTGAGCCGTGATCACAACACTACACTCCAGCCTGGGGAACAGAGCAAGACTCTGTCTCAAAAAAAAAAAAAAAAAAAAAAGATGAGAAAAAATCTGTGTTGATCTGTAGTTAGACAAGGGAAGAAGGGGCTTGACTAGAAAGTAAAGAATGCAATCAGGTTGGTGGCTAGGATAAGAGTGTTACATTGTGTCCCTTGCTTTTTTACTACGGTCTTTCTTAGTTTACTATTAGAGATACTTTTATCCTCATAAGAGATTAATTGCCCAAACAAATTATGAAAGGTCTCAGATGATTTCAATATACCTCTGATGCTTTCATTTTATTTTCAGTCAAGATTCTTTTGGAACCAGTGGACAGAAATCCAACTTACGTTAGCTTGAATGGTAAAAGAGAATTTTTGGTTCACACAACTTTGAAGTAAAGGTTTATCACAGTTTTAGGCACAGCCTATCCAGGGGACCACGCGAAATTATCAAGACTTGGTCTGTCTCTCACCTCTGTTTGTCTCTATGGATCTCATATTTTTGTTATAGAATATAGGCTTTCTCTGTGTAACAGGGAAGATAATGGGATAGTGTTTGATTCACATCCTTCTGACCAGTGACTCAAAATTCAAGCCCTTCCTCCATTAGCTCCAAATCTCACAACTCTTGGGTGAGGAATATGATGGAACCAATTGCATCCCACACCCGGCTCTGAGGACAGGAGGACAGAGTATTACGATCCTCAGCCCTATTAGAATTGCCTGTTTGAATGTGGGGAGACATTGTTTAATTAAGTTTGGGTAGAGATTTTACAGTTAATTTTTATTTTCTTCTGCTGCTTATAAGTGCATAAAAGATCACTTTTGCATTGCTGTGGTCTGAATAAGATAGTATGTAAGTAAGTTCTAACCCCAATATCAAGATTTGATAGTTGTATCTCATAATTATCATTTTTGCATGGCATAATAAACCTCGGGGCAGGTAGGGGTAGAATCATCTTAATTTTTCATTTAAAGAAACTAATCCTCTGACAGGTTAGGAACTCAGAAGCCTTAAGAAGAGCCAAGCAAAAGAGCAAAAGCAATTGAATACACACTCTCTTTTATGTTCATTTTTGGGGGGCTTAACATTCTATGGGTAGAAATGAAATATTAAAATCTAAGTACAGTACATATTTCATAATTTACTTTGTGTATTAACGGCAAAAATTAAAATATAGACTGGCCTTCTCCAATTTTCTTCCTTGCTTTCCTTAATTTTTCTAACTTCCACTTAACTCTTTTGGGAATGCATTAAGAGTCAATCAACCAAAAAGTATTTACCTTATGTAGACCTAAAAGTTCTTAAAGGCAGTAGGTTTATCTTGATTTACAGTAGGACCCACAGTAATTAACAAAGACACTCACATGTAACAAGAAATAGGGGCTTAATGAATATATAAATGAATAAGTTTAAATTAATAAGTACATGAATAAATAAGTGAAGAAAAAGAGCCATAGTCTCTTCTGATTTTCCTACTTTACCAGGCTTTCAGTATAAAAATCGTACCCAGCCACAAGAGAAAAGCAATTGTTTCATCACTTTTTCTTATTTTTAGAGTTGTATTTTTTATATATTATGCCAAAAATATTGTTATAGTTATTTATTTTATTTCTAGAGTTGTATTTTGCTATATTATACCCAATGCTCTCATTTCAAGAAAAATACTGCAGCTCTCTATCTATTGCTGCATAACTAGTCACCCCAAAATTTAGTTGTTTAAAGCAACCATTTATTATCTCTTGCTATTCTGTGACTTGACTATATACTGCTGGGTGGTTCTTCCACTACATGTAGTGTTAGTTGGGGCTGCAATGATCTCAGTGTTCAACAGACCTGAGATGCTAAGATTACTTACACACAAGACTAGCTTTGGTGCTGGTTACTGAGGCTGCTGACTGGCACATCCTGGTTCTGCTCCCTGTGACCTGCTGCATGGCTTTGGCTTCTCACTCCACAGTGGTATGGTTCCCAGAATGTTCCAAGAAGGTGATAGCAAAAGCAGCAGATCTCCTTTGTGCTAGTTTGGAAGTATCTTAGTCACTTCTACCACATTCCATTGGTCAAACCAAGTCACAGGGCAAGTCTATACTTAAGGAGAGAACAATAGGTTTTGCCTTTCAATGAGCACAGCGACAAAGAATTTGCAGCCATCTTTCTGCTACAGTGGCATTTCTTTAGGACAAAGATATTTGTTGAATAAATTAACATACTCATGAATGAATGAAAGATATAGGACATGTCTGAATTCAATCCTAGCTCCATCATTTATTTAAAGTGTGGTCTGATCAATGTATTGAAACTTGCTGAGACTCAATTTTCTCAACTGTAAGTAGAATTGTTTTAAGGATTAAATGAGGTCACTATGTAAAGTATTTAAGTCTGATTCAGTTCTGTTGTATATACTCAAGAAATTGTTAACGATTATTGTTTTTGTTGTTATTATTAGTTGAATAGTTACAGATCTATAAAGGGCAGAAATAATCAACTGCACTCAGATATTCATTTTAAATGAAGTGTTATGCCTTTTTAAAAGTAATCAGTACTGAGATTATGTGAAAGCATCTTGGTATTCCCAGGTACTTGAATTAAACTCAAATTCCTATTTTTACTGATTGATCTTTTTTCCTGCTGAGTTTAGTGATTGTTCTGTGGATAGGGTAGGCAATGCATCAGAACAATATAAAGGCTGGCATATTCAGGTCCAGGGCTGTCATATTTTATTGATGTTAGATTTGTGGAAGATACTTAGTAGAAAATGAAAAGCCTTATAGGTTTTTCACTTTTCAGAATTTGCTTTCAGTGAGTCAGAGTAAAAGATCAGAGAGATTTTAAAATAAACCTATTGAACTAATAATACGAGAACTGAAAAGTGAGCCAATCTAGTTTTCCTCCTGACTTTGAAATGGTGTTTCATTATTCACAAATAATCTTTCTGAACATTTTGATGTACTTTTATAAAAATAGGTTTTGAAATAGTACTTAAATATTCAGTTCGGGGGTCTTTCAGAAGTGAATAACAATTTTTGTCTCATCACCAACGTGTGCTCATTACAACAATTTAAAACACATTTCTCGATGTGGTTGTAATTCTTGATAGTTCAATCTGAGGTACACTTCAGATGTTTAATAGTCTTATCTTGCCACAGTTTGGTACAGGTTGAGTATCTGTTATCTTAAATGCTTGGGACCAGAGTGTTTTGGATTTCATTTTATTCAGAATTTGGAATATTTGCATATACATAATGAGATATCTCAGGGAAGGGACCCAAGTCTAAACACGAGATTGTTTTTGTTTTATATACATCTTATGCACATAGCCTGAAGGTAATTTTCTACAATATTTTAAATAGTTTTGTGCATGGAAAGGTTTTGACAGCATTTTGACTGCAACCTGTCACATGAGGTGTGGTGTGGCATTTTCCACTTGTGTCATCATATTGTTGGCTCAAAAAGTGTTGGGTCTTGCAGCATTTGGATTTTAGATTTTCAGACTAAGGATGCTCAACCTGAAGCAAAGTTAGAACCATCATTTTGATGACTTGTTGTTATTTTATTTTTGGCTTTTTAAATTAGACAAGATTTTTGGGGTAAAGTTTCTTTAAGATACTTGCCATGTTCTTCAATTAAAAATGTGCTAAGCTTATCTAGAAGGATTTAAAGCTGAATTTTAATGATTCTTTCAGGGCACAAAATAATATAAATTGAATGCCTACTGGAAGCCAGGAGAATTCAAGTTCTCAGAAACTAATACTTTAAGGTAGGTATTACTCATTAGCCTCATTTTGTAAAATAGAAACAAAGGCTCAGGGAGCTGAAAACACTTTTTCAAGGTCATATAACCAATATGGCAGAGTCAGGATTTAATGTAAGGTCTGCCTTGTTTCAAAAGGTTTTGGTCATCCACAATACAAAATACTATTTTTTAGGGTTGGTATAATCTTAACCTGTTCTTCATGATCATTTGAAATATTAATGATGAAAATTAGAAGGCACAGGAAGGGAGTTCAGTGTAAGACTAGTAAGCCCCAAGGGAAATTAATTGGAAAATTTCTAATTTACAATATTTGTACAGCCACAGAATCTTATAGAGGGGAAGCATACCTTAGAGATGATCTGTCACATCTAATCCAACCTCATTGTGCATATGGTGAGGGTGAGATGCTGATTGTTTGGGTTCCCACAGTGAAAAGGAGGTTGACTGGATTAGAAACAGGCTTTCATCTCTAGAAAAAATATTTTCCAATCACTGGAAGACCATACCCCTCTGTAATACCAATGCTTTTGAACTTCTCTCCTATGCCTGTAATATCCACCATTTTATGATGGTCAGGGATATAACTAGGTACTTTGCAACAGTATCTCATTTGGCTTCCATAGCAGCTTGTTGAGATAAATAGTATAATCCCCCAAATAGTAGTGAGTGTTGGAACTGGGAAAAACTAAATAAATATTCTTTGTCAATAGGTGAATTGGGGAGTCAAGCCCAAGTCTATTTGACCAAGCTGTGATGGCCCCCACGAAAAGGTTAAGTGTGGCAATCTGATTAGAAAAGAGGTTTAGGGGAGGGCACTTGAAGCTACTTGAATTGAGGAAGATCACAAGAATCCTACCAAGGTCTTAACTTAGAATCGCCAATGACTCTTTCCCAAGCACCTGCTGCTTGGAATCTACCTCATTACATGCTGTGCTGAAACCAGATAGTCAGGATTATATCCTGTGCCTGATTTTAAGGTCTTGTTCCTTTGGATGTTGTTGATTATGATAACTCTGTTGTAAAAAAATAACGAATACATTTTAGGCTATTTGCAGAAAGGCGAGTGAATTAATTTTGAATCTGTGAGTGATAACAGTGGGTTATCAAGAAAAAAACTGGAGCAAGTCCTACTAAGCTTCTAAGAAGTAGTTCACTCATATGCTATGTTAAAATTTTTCTATTCTTATCTTTATTTCTTTACATTTCCTTTGTTCTTTACCTTGTGCTCCCGATTCTCTGTTCTCTCTCTTAACAGTAACGTTATGCAACTGCCATTTTTTTTTTGTACCCATTGCTTCCTTGTATTCTCCATCCATCAATCAATAAGCCTTGGGCTTCCAGGACTCTGCTTCTTTGGATCCAAGCCTGGCCTTCCCTCTCTGTTATTTCTGGTGCATCCAACCTCTAATTTTAACTTTGCTTGACCCTATCATGTAAAAATGACTATTTAGAACAATTCATTTTAACCTACTCAAACTATAGCATTAGCACATATTGAAAATAAGTCTGTATTAGGACAATATAAAATCATTCTGGCTTGAGTATATCAGAATCAATAAAGTAGTAAACTCAGGACAAATGCAAGCTTTAGGAATTTTGCATCTCTCGGTATATGCATATCTGTGTATATGTATACATATTATGCTCGGCTTGCTAGGTTCTAATGTTTACAGACATACTTCAGATACAATGTAGGATTCTCTTTTGCTATTCAGTATTTTATTTTGTATTGGAATAACCTATATTGTTCACTTTGGGGACTTTGAAACTGAAGTACCTAGGTTAACATCCACTATTAGCAAGTGGACTTCATGGAATGCATATTGAGTACAAACTTCATTCTTGGTTTTAGCTTGCTTTTATACTCTATTTGCCTTTTGCTTCATCTTGTTTATTTTACTTTGACATCTTTGAAATTGCTTTAAATTCCTTTTAGAATTAAATACTCTCTCTCTATATATATATAAACAATAAAACATATATACATTAGAGTTAAGTATTTACACTTAACATTATTATTTATGAGCTATTTAGAGATATATTTAATTTACTTAGCTTGAAAATAGTCACTTCTTAAGCTGGGCACAGTGGCTCACACCTGTAATCCCAGCACTTAGGGAGGCTGAGGTGGTTGGATCACTTGAGGTCAGGAGTTCGAGACCAGCCTCTGCTTGGCCAACATGATGAAATTCCGTCTCTACTAAAAATACAAAAATTAGCGTGATGGTGCATGCCTGTAATCTCAGCTACTAGGGAGGCTGAGGCAGGAGAATCGCTTGAACCCAGGAGGTGGAGGTTGCAGTGAGCCAAGGTTATGCCACTGCACTCCAGCCTGGGTGATAGAACGAGACTCCATCTCAAAATAAATAAATAAATAAATAAATAAATAAATAAATAATCACTTGTCCCTAGTAAGCAGAAAGAATGTTCATTGTACTTAATCTGTTGTCTGTTTCTAGCCACATGGGTTTGTGAAATGGGAGAAAAAAGAACAGAAAACAAGGAACAGAAAATAATCACTTTAAAATAATTTGCAAGGCTATAGACTCCGTGGTATATTAATTTTTCTAAACCTGTTAACAGTTAAAATAATTTTTTTAATCTTTATCTTGAAGAGGTGGATATAATGTCTGAAAGTATTTCTAAGAAAAAATTTTAGTTTTATTTTACAAATGTAGTGGGCAGCAATGTATAAGTGATAAATGTATCATTATTTAGGAAGAAGAACTAAAGGCTATTTTTTGTTTCAACTAGAAGTTATGAAGAGTTGGATTTTCCCTGAGGAGCTAATTATTTGCTGAGATTACTGTAGTAACAGATTTTACAAGGAGATCAAGATTCTGGTAAATAGCAATTAAAAATAACTATAGATGTCATTTAAATGGAGCACTGAAACCATATGAGCCTGTTCATTTTTTTAAAAGAATTGCCAAATATATAAATGATTATATTAATTTTGAAGGATTTTTTAAATTAAAAGTTTTATAATTATGAAGTAACATTTGAATTTTTTCTGATTGCCTAGTTTCTTGGCCTACCATTATAAAGGCAATAACATTTTATAATTTTCAAGTTGGCATATAAAGTTCATGCTCTTTCAGAAGATGTCTTTGTAAAGCACCAAGAGTTATATTATATGGTTCATCCATAATGATCATCCATATGTTGACATCGTTGTAAAATACTACCTTTGGGAATATTCCATGGCAACATATGCTTTCATGAGGTACTTTCGTATTTTCTAGAGTATGTGTTCTGGTAGTGAACCTTCTGTTTTTTGTCCTTGTGACCAGAATCTATTCTCTCTTTTTCTGGTAAGAGAACCAGGTTTTTGTGCAAGAGGAAACTATTCCTCCCTTCCAATTAGTATATATAATTCAGATGGCCTTGAGTCCACCTTCTAATCACAGGGTCTGAAACCCAGGCTTGCCCAAAGAGAATACTCACATGCTTTGTCAGGGATGGGTGTATGACCCAAACCATGTTATGGTCAGTGAGCATAAGTCCTGCCATATTTTGCTGGAGCTTCGGAAAGAGGTTCTTTCTCTTCATTAGGGTTGCTAAGCTGGGAGAATGTCTGTGCCTATAACCAGACATACCCAAGGATGTTCTAGCTACTTGCACCACTATTTTACCTCATTTTGAGGTATTATTTTACCTTATTTTGCTTACACTAGTTTGAATTGTGATGATATCATTTGCCAAAAAGGTTGGAAAATTCAGATTGAATTTTAGATAGTCCACTGTACTCTGGGTTACAATATGTGATTTAATAACAAGATATAGTTTTACTAAGATGAAGCCCATGTTTTTTGTGAAGGAAATTATTGAAGCAATTATCAGGAAAATTCAAGGAAAAGTATTCTTAATTACATATTTTCCACCTAATTATTTGCATTTTAAAAATTTCTAGTAGAATAGTATAACTGACTAATATTAATCTTGAAAGGATGAAAGGAAAGGAGCAAAAGTAAAATGTCAGGAGCACTAGATTAAGAGTGAGAAAATGAATTCTGCTGGGTGGATGTAAAAGGGAATATTCAAAAAGCATGGAGTTGAGCTCTACTGGGCAACTAGCTTAAGATCCAGTGGTCTGGCTGGGCAGACATTCCAAGCCCGCTTTGGTAGGCTTCTGTTTCCTCTTCGTTCCCCTCAATATGCTCTTGTATCTTGGTAACATCTTAATATTTTTTAAATCAGTAGCATAGTTTCCTACAGACCTTTCTGTTATGAAACAGTCTTTATAGTCTGCTTTTGTGATTAGGATTTAATAATTCAGTTACAGCTGGGATTCTTCATCTCCCCTCTCTTTGCTATGTAGGATTTATATAATTTGGAGGTTATCTGTAATGATGTCTTTGGGCATTGTGAAAACCGTGTAATGAGTCTCAGTGATAAATCTGACCTAGAGAAGTTAGAATTACCTAGGATTCTTCTGGGAATATTTTTCAGTCCTAACTGGATAGTGTGCTATAGCAAACAAAGTCAATCCTCTACAAGTCAAGATGCTTAGATCTTGAAAAGAGATATCAAATCTCATCTCTTTTGTGTCTCTTGATAATGGCCCCTACTCAGCTTTTTATGGATTGTGGTTTGCTAAGGTTATAGTTGGAGGAAGAGCACAAACTGGGAGTGAATTGGGAAACATGTTACTGTGTGTGCGTGTGTGTATATATGTATTTGTTAACATATATATATATTTGTTAACATATGTATATACACAAATATACACACACACATTTATATATGTCAATCTCTTGTTTATTATGAAGGGTTATGATGTGACCTTGCTAACCCATATATAATAATATGAAGAAAGTCTCTTGAGTACCTGAAAACTAGATGTATCTCTTTTGTCTATTTGTCTATGCCCACTGACTACTTGGAGGTCAAAACTACTAAGCAGTGCCTGTTATTAGTAACAGGTTCTATTCCTGTTACTACGTAGCCTTGACCTTGAGCAAGGCACTTTCCTTATCTGGATATTTGCCACAGATATTTTAAGTTATAAATTTTTTATTCTATGGGAATCTTTTGTAGGTCATTCTAATCTTAACACCAGAAATATTTTGAGCTGAAAAGTGTAGTCATATTATTTGATATTTGAGCTGAAAAGTGGGTAGTCATATTATTTCAGTTTCTTTAGCATTTCTTTCTTGCTTAATTATCTAATGTTGTTCTCTGTATCCTTGGGGGAGCACAGCACACTACATTAACATAAATATTCTAACTAGAGAGAAAACTGAGTGATGAATCCATTATTCTATATGCTTATCAAGAAAGATTACTGTGAGTCAGAGCATCCTTCTGAGACATTTTGTTTATTTTTGATACAGGTTGTCCTTCATGTAACCTCCACCTTGAATTCTCTCACCTTGGTGATCTTCAAACTAGAACACTAACAGGTTCCTTTTATGTTGCCACTTGTTATAAAGGTAGACGGTTTCTGACAATAACTTGTACAGATTTGGTGACATGTTTGAAAATAACATAGCATTTCCTAGAAAAGTACTGTCTTCTGGATGCATCATTGATTTTTTTCCTTCTACAATTCTGTTTCTTACCAAGTGTACTACCAGATTTCTTATCAATCTTATCATAGATATGAGAAACGCAGTATTCCTCTGGGAATATTATTTATGTTGTGTCTTTCCAAAAATGCAACGGACATAGACACTCTATAACTTCATACAATCTTTCAGACAGAGTTGGAATACTAAAATTGTAGAACAATTGTATATTCTAGCTATAAAACAAACACTTTTTAATTTTAATGTTAATTATCTTAATTATTAAAATAAAAAAGAGATACTTTCAAAATTTATATCAGTAAATTGGCATCGTAAAGTAGTGATTATAATGACTTCAAGGTTATGAATGATAGCTATTTAAGGACAATTAACGAACAGAACACTTCTGTGTATTTTATGCAAGAGTTAATATTAGTTAGGATAATCTACTATCTTAGAAAGTTTAGCTTCATCTATGTTTGCTTTATACATAGAATGCTAAGGCCGAATGAGAACTTATCCAACTCTTACATTTTATAGATGATGAAACTGACCAAAAAAAGGTAAATGATTTGCCTAAAGTGCATCATTTACCTTTTTTCATCAGTTTCATCATCTATAAATGTATATAGTGATAGAGATGAGAAAAGATCACAGATCTCCTAATAGTCACTTATTTTTTTATTTTAAAAGATTGTTTTATAAATAAAGACAAATTATTTTCATTCTTGGGACATTTTAGAGTAGGTATCTTTGGGAGTCTCCCTTATTTAATAATACATGTTTTAGTAAAAAATTGAAAACAATAGCATTTAATTAAAAACAACAAAAGATCAGTTTGTAATTAAGTTAACATAGATACCAATCTAAGCCAAGTATTACTTTTGTTTTTTATACCCAAAGCCTATGTTTTCAAAATGTAAAGAGCCTTTGGCTCTTTTCATTTCTCTTTCCTATGCCTTCAGAAAGTTGGTCACATTTCTTCAGGGCTATAAGAGCTGACAACTATTGTAATGATTTTATTCAAGAAACCAGGGATGAATCCTAAAATGGACAGTTTATAATACACAGACATAAAAGGAATCTTCTAAAGGCATCTTTTATCGTGTTGTTCACTTATTTATATTGTGGATATGGCTAATTTAACAAGTTGTTTTTTTTTTTTAATTTTAGCTGTGGATTCAGTATAGTGTTTAGAATTATTTTCTGTCTTTATGCAGATATTTGTGCAGATATGTATTTGTGTAGAATCTTTATTTGTGGTAATCACAGGTAACATATGCACAAAAGTAATGTACATATTTTAAAAAGCGCAAGCATATAGCCAGTGAATTTTCACAAAGTGAGCATGCCTATTTCAGCACTATGCAGATCAGAATAAAACGATATCAACTCTTGACAACCTCCTAATGTGCCCTACCAGTCTTCAGCCATGCCTCTCACTTACCATGCCCAGAATCAGCTGTTCTCCTGACTTCTATAATCACTAATTAGTTTTTCCTGATTTTGACCAATACATTAATGGAACCATATATTAGGTACGCTTTTATGAATGATTTTCTTCATTTAATGTTGTATTTGTGAGATCTATCCATATTGTTGCAAGTGACTGTAGCTTGTTCATTCTCATTGCTGTGTGGTATTCCATGGTATGAACACATCATAATTTATTCTATTATTGATGGGCATTATGTCATTTGGCTATATAGATAGTGCTACTCTGAACATCCTGCACATGCATCCTGCACAAATATATATATTTCTGTTTGATAAATACCTAGAAGTAAAATTATTGGGTCATAAAGTATGTATGTCCAGTGTTTGTAAATACTGCTGAACAATTTTCCACATTTTTATTCCTAGCAGCAATATGAAAATTATAGTTTTTCTCCAATTTCATCAACATTTTGAATTGTTAATCCTTTAAATCTTGCCATTCTGAAGGTCTGGAGAAAAGGGAACCCTTGCATACTGTTGGTGGGAATGTAGATGGGTACAGCCATTGTGGAAACAGTATGGAGGTTCCTAAAGGAATTAATAACAGAACTACCTTATGATCCAGCAATCCTCTTCCAGGTATTTACCCAAAGGAAATGAAATCACCATCTTGTAAAGCTATGTGCACTCCCAAGTTCATTGTAGCACTATTCACAATAGCCAAGATATAGAAGCAACCTAAGTATCCATCAATAGATGAATGGATAAAGAATTCAGTTTTAAAAGAGGATAAGATTCTGCTATTTCCCACAACATGGACAGACCTAGAGGATGTTATGCTAAGTGAAATAAGCCAGACATGGAAAGAAAAATATGTCATACTCTCACTTATATGTGGAATCTGCTGGGTGGGTTGGGCAGCAGAGGAAGGTCAAACATATAGAGATAGAAAATAAAACAGTAGTTACAAGGGTTGGGGTTGGGAGGAGAAATGGGGAGATGTAGGTCAAAGGATGCAAAATAATAAATATGATGGATTAACAAGTCAAAAGATCCAATGTAAAACATGAGGAATATGGCTGATAATAGTGTATTATATTCAAGACTTTTGCTAAATGAGATTATAGCAGAGTAACTATGTGAGATGATGGATTTTTTTTTTTTTTTCGTAGTTTTGCTCTTGTCACCCAGGCTGGAGTGTGTGGTGCAGTCTCAGCTCACTGCAACCTCTGCTTCCCGGGTTAAAGTAATTCTCCTGCCTCAGCTCAGCCTCCCAAGTAGCTGGGACTACAAACACCTGACACCACACCCAGCGAATTATTGTTATTATTGTTATTTTTGAGACAGAGTCTCGCTCTGTCGCCTAGGCAGGAATGTAATGGTGCAATCTTGACTCACTGCAACCTTCGCCTGCTGGGTTCAAGTGATTCTCCTGCCTCAACCTCCCAAGTAGCTGAGACTACAGGCGCCTGCCACTACACTTGGCTAATTTTTTATATTTTTAGTAGAGACGGGGTTTTACCATGTTGATCAGGCTGGTCTTGAACTCCTGACCTCAGGTGATCCACCCAGCTCAGCCTCCCAGAGTGCTGGGATTACAGGCATGAGCCACCGTACCTAGCTGATGATGGATATGTTAATTTGTTCCACTATAGAAACCATTTTACTATATATCTTATAGCATCATGTTATATACCTTAAATATATACAATAGTATTTATTTTATAAATATTGCCATTCTGGTAGTTACACAGCAGTGTTTTATGGTGGTATTAATTTGCATTTCCTTGAAAATTAATAAAGTTGAGCACCTTTTCAAACATTTATCAACCATTCAGAATATCCTCTTTCGGAAAGTGCTTGTTCAAGCTTTGTACCCATATTTTTTTCTATTGAGTTACCTTCTTCTTATTATTATTTTGTAGGATTTTAAAATATATCTATACAAAGTATACATATACTGCAAATAACATTTTCTACTCTGTGGCTTGCCTTTTAAATATCTCTTTTGGTGAACAGAAGTGCTTAATTTTAATGTACAATTGACCCTTGAACAACATGGGGGTTTTTACCTCCATGAGGTGAAAAATACATGTTTGGCCCAGCGCGGTGGCTCACGCCTGTAATCCCAACACTTTGGGAGGCTGAGGTGGGTGGATCACCTGAGGTCAGGAGTTCAAGACCAGACTGGCTAACATGGTGAAACCCCATTTCTACTAAAAATACAAACAATTAACCAGGCATGGTGGCACGCACCTGTAATCCCAGCTACTTGAGAGGCTGAGGCAGGAGAATCACTTACACCCAGGAGGCAGAGGTTGCGGTGAGCCGAGATTGCGCCATTGCACTCCAGCCTGGGCAACGAGAGTGAAACTCCATCTCAAAAAAATAAAAAATAAAATAGTGTTTAATTTTGACGACCCAAAAACTTAACTATGAATGGCCGACTGTTGACTAGAAACCTTACTGATAAACAGTCGATTAACACACATTTTTTATGTTATGTATATTACATAATGTATTCTTATGATAAAGTAAGCTAGAGAAAAATGTTATTTAAAAACTCATGAGGAAGAGAGAATGCATTTTTAGTATTGTATAATATTGCTCAATAACATGAGTTTACATTGTCTGTTTACAAGATGAATTGTTTATCTAACATGGTGGGCAACTACAGCTGCAGACTTCATTCTGTGGTACATATCAAACAATTCAACATTTTATTGGAATGTCGTGACTTTTTCTCTGCTTTTTGGGAGCACTTCCAGCATCACTAGTGTCATTTCATATGGGTCCTTTTGGTGTTATTCTAGGTTTATGGTATGGCGCTAAACACAGTGAAAAATCCCTAAGAACTTTTTATTGCAATAAACAATTTACTGGAGAGAGGAGCTGCTCAAGCAGAGATGATTAGCATCACATTGTGTTTTAAGTAGATACGTGCAACACTTGAGCTCAGCAGAACAGCAACAGGAGGTAGCTACAAAATTATTACAGAAGTACAATATGTACTACAGTTAATTTTATGCATTTATGATTTAATACTGTATCTTTATGTTTGTTTACATTTCTCTCAACTGTGAATATTGCCATGTAAGGTCTTGTGTTTGTATGCCTAAGTTTTGATAATTTTAACTTTTCATAATAGATTTGCATATATTTTATGGTATTAAATTATAAAACAGATTAGAATCTACATATATTTTGTGCATTCATGACATACATAACTGTTTCTTTGTTTCTTTTGATATTTTTGGACTATGCTACGTGGTTCCTCTGTGAGTTTTTTCAAATTGTGGCAAATCTCCAAAAAATTTTCCAATACATTTATTGAAAAACTCTGCATATAAATGTGCCTGCACAGTTCGAACCCTTGTTAGTCAAAGGTCAACTGTAGTCCAGTTCATCAATCCTTCTCATTATGGTTAGTGTCTACTGTTCTGCTTAAAAAATCTTTGTCTACTCAAGTCATAAAAATATTTTCCTAGGATATCTCCTAGAAATTTGTGGTATTACTTTAATATTTAGATTACAGTTAAATTAAGTGGTCATATGTGTGTAAGACGGTTTTGATTTTATTCCATTTATATATTTGTCTATCCTTAGGCAAAACATTCTATCTTAATTATAGTTTTGAATAGGACTTCTTATCTGGTAGCATAAGTTCTTTAGCTTTGTTCTTTTTCAGGTTATTCCTAGATATTCATGGCCTTTTGCATTTGTATATACATTTTGCAAGTAGCCTATCAATTTATATTTTTAAAATGCTAGCTAGAAATTTGATTGTGATGATGCTGATCATCATTGCAATCAGCATATTGCATGATGCTGATGCAATAGGGATAATTGTCATTTTTACAATATTGAGTTTTCTATTAATAGTTCACAAACATTGTATAGCCTTCTACTTAATTACTTTTTCTTTAATATGTCTCAATTATTTTTTTAAAATAAGCTTTAGTTTTTAGCTCAATTCTAGTTTCACCACCAAATTGAGAGGAAGGTTATAAGAATTTTCCATCTACTTTTCTACTACTCCCACATACATAGCCTTCCCCATTATCAATATCCTGTACCAGAGTGGTACATTTGTTGCAACTGATGAACCTACATTGACATATTATCACCCAAAGTTTATAGTATACATTAGGGTTCACTTTTAGTGTTGTACATTCTATCATTTTGCATAAATATCTGATGACATGTATCCACCATTATTCTATCATACAGAGTATTTTCAGTGCCCTATAAATTATATGTGCTCAAGTGGGCATGGTGGCTCATACCTATAATCCCAGCACTTTGGGAGGCAAAGGCTGGTGGTCAGGAGTTTGAGACCAGCCTGGCCAACATGGTGAAATCCCATCTGTACTATAAAAATATAAAAAGTAGCTGGGTGTGGTGGCAGACACCTGTATTCTCAGCTATTCAGGAGGCTGAGCCAGGAGAATCTCTTGAACTTGAAAGATGGAGGTTGCAGTGAGCCCAGATTGCACCACTGCACTTCAGCGTGGGTGACAGAGCAAGACCCTGTCTCCAAAAAAAAAAAAAAAAAAGAGAGAGAAAAAAAAAGAAAAAAAATTTTTCCATGCTCCATCTATCACCTATTCATTCCTCCCTCCCTCCTAAATCCTGGCAACCAGTGATCTTTTTACTGTCTCCATAGTTTTGCTTTTTCCAGAATGTCATATAGTTGGAATCATACAGTATGTATCCCTTTCAGACTGGCATCTTTCACTTAGTAATATGCATTTAAGTTTCCTCAATATCTTTTCATTAGCCTGATAGCTTATTGTTTTTTATTACTGAGTAACATCTCATTGTCTGTATCTGCTACAATTTATGCATTTACCCATTGAAGGACATTTTGGTTGCTGGCGATTATGAATAAAGCTGCTGTAAATAGCCATGTTCAGATTTTTGTGTGCACATAAGTTTTCAACTTATTTGGATAAATACTAAGGATCATGATTGCTGGATTGTATCATAAAAGTGTATTTAGTTTTTAAACATTTTAATAATATTACTTTTAATTGACAAATTGTAATTATATACATTTGTGGATTCCAATGTGATTTTTTGATAGATTTATACAGTGTAAAAAGATTATGTCAAACTAATCAGCATAGCAGTCATGTCACTTACCTACCATTTTTTATGTTGAAACACTTGAAATTTACTTTTAGTTATTTAGAAATATACAGTACATTATTATTGATTATAGTCACCCTGCCATGCAATAGATCTCAAAACCTATTGCTCCTGTCTGTCTGAAACTTTGTACTCTTTGATCACCATCTCCCATTTCCTCCCTCCTCAGCCTCCTAGCCTCTGGTAATCATCATTTGACTTTCTACTTCTATGAGTTCAACCTTTTTATATTTCAAATGTAAGTGAGTTAATGCAGTATTTGTCTTCCTGTACACAGTTTATTTCACTTAGCAAAATGTCCTTCAGGTTCATCCATGTTGTTACATTTGAGAGTGTATTTAGTTTTGAAAGACACTGACAGATTGTATTCCAAAGTGGGTGTACCATTTTGTATTCCTACAAGCAATGAATGAGAGTTCTTGTTGTTCCACATGCTCGTGAGTATTTAGCAATGTCATTGTTTTGGATTTTGGCCATTCTATTAGATATGTGGTAGTATCTCATTGTCATTTTAATTTGCAATAACCTAATAATGTATGATGTTGAGCATCCTCTCATATGCTTATTTGCCGTCGTATATCTTCTCTTGTGAGGTCTCTGTTCAGCTCTTTTGCACATTTTAAGGTAGGTTTTTGTGTGTATGTTTTCTTATTAAGTTTTAAGACATCTTTTAAGAACCACAGTGTTACTAGACTTAGGGTGCCCTTGAAAGCAGAAACAACTTAGATCACAACATCCACGTTCTTTCAAATATCTGGAAAGGACAGCTACAAATAAGCCCAGATAGTGCATACTACGATAAATACTGAGCTCTTCAATGCCCAGACAATGAAGAACATCTACTAGCATCAACACCATCTAGGAAAATTTGACCACACCAAATGAACTCAATAAGGCACCAGGGACCAATCCTGGAGAAACAGAGATATGTGACCTTTCAGGTAAAGAATTCAAAATACCCATGTTAAAGAAACTCAGAGAAATTCGAGATAACACAGAGAATGAATTCAGAATTCTATCAGATAAATTTAACAAAGATATTGAAATAATTTGAAAGAATCAAGCAGAAATTCTGGAGTTGAAAAATGCTATTGGCATACTGAAGAATGCATCAGAGTCCTTTAATAGTGGAGTTAATCAAGCAGAAGAAAATTAGTGAGCTTGAAGACAGCCTAATTGAAATACACAGTCAGAAGAGACAAAAGAAAAAAGAATAGAAAACAATGAAGCACACCTACAGGATCTAGAAAATAGCCTCGAAAGGGAAAATCTAGGAGTTGTTGGCCTTAAAGAGGAGTTAGAAAAACAGGGGTAGAAAGTTTATTCAAAGGGATAATAATGAGAACTTTCCAAACTTAGAGGAAAATATCAATATCCTGGTACAAGAAGGTTAAACACCAAGCAGATTTAACCCAAAGAAGAGTACCTCGAGGCATTTTATAATCAAATTCCCAAAGGTCAAGGATAAAGGAAGAATCCTAAAAGCAGCAAGAGAAAGAAACAACATACTATGGAGCTCCAATATGTCTGGCAGCAAACTTTTCAGTGGAAACCTTATAGGTTAGGAGACAGTGGCATGACATATTCAAAATGCTGAAGGGGAAAAACCTTTAACCCGAGAATAATATATCTGGCAAAAATGTCCTTTAAACACGAAGGAGAAAGAAAAGTTTTTCCCTGACAAACAAAATTGAGAGAGTTCCTTAATACCACAACCACCCTACAAGGAATGCTAAAGGGAGTACTTCAATCAAATAGAAAAGGATATTAATGAGTAATAGATAAGCACCTGAAGGTATAAAACTTACTGGTAATAGTGAGTACACAGAAAAATACAGAATATTATAATTCTGTAACTGTGGTATGTAAACTATACTTGTACCAAGTAGAAAGACTAAACAATGAACCAAGCAAAAATAACAACTACAACAACTTTTTAAGACATAGTGTAACAAGATATAAATAGAAATAATAGAAAGTTAAAACATGGGAGGACAAAGTTAAAGCAAGTTTTATTAGTTTTCTTTTTCTTGTGTGTTTATGCAAATACTGTTAAATTGTTATCAGGTTAAAAAAATGGATTATAAAATAGTATTTGCAAACCTCATAGCAGCCCAAACCAAAAAACATACAATGAATACACAAAAAATAAAAGGCAAGGAACTAAATCATATTGTTAGAGAAAATCATCTTCACAAAATCAGGAATGAAAGAAAGAAGTGAACAGCACAGAACAAACAGAAGACAGATAACAAAATGGCAGGAGTAAGTTCTTATTTGTAATAATAACATTGAAGGTAAATGGACTAAACTTTCCAATCAAAAGTCATAGACTGGCTGAATGGGTGAAAAAAACAATACCTATTTGTCTGTTGCCTACAAGAAACACACTTCACCTATAACGACACACAGACTAAAAACAAAGGGATGGGAAATGATACTCCATGCCAATGGAAATCAAATGAGTAGGAGTTGCTATACTTATATCAGACAAAATAGATTTCAAGATAAGAACTGTAAGATGATACAAGGAAGGTCACTGTATAATGACAAAGAGGTCAATTCAGCAAGAGGATTCTATTAGTCAGGGTTCTCTGAGGAACAGAACTAAAGGATATATGTATAAATGAAAGGGAGTTTATTAAGGAGAATTGACTCACACAATAACAAGATGAAGTCCCATGACAGGCTGTCTGCAAGTTGAGGAGTAAGAAAGTCAGTAGTGGCTCAGTCTGAGTCCCAAAATCTCAAAAGTAGAGAAGCTGACAGTGTAGCTTTCAGTCTATGGCCAAAGTCCTGAGAGCCGCTGGCAAACTACTGGTATAAGTCCAAGAATCCAAAAGCCAAAGAACTTGGAGTCTGATGTTTGAGAGCAGTAAGCATCCAGAATGAGAGAAAGATGAAGGATGAAAGACTCAGCAAGTCAGCTAATTCCACCTTCTTCTGCCTGCTTTTTCTACCCATGCTGGCAGCTGATTGGATGGTGCCCACCCATATTGTGGATGGGTCTTCTTGAGGGTGGGTATTTCTCTCCCAGTCCACTGACTCAAATGTTAATCTCTTCAGGCAACACCTACAAACACCCAGATACATCCAGAAACAATACTTTGCAGCCTTTAATCCAATCACGTTGACAATATTAACCATCACAGGGATATAACAATTTTAAATATATATGCACCCAACACTGATGCACCCAAATATATGAAGGAAATATTATTAGAGCTAAAGAGACTGATAGGCCCCAATACAATAATAACTAGAGACTTCAACACCCCACTTGCAGCATTAGACCAGTGTTCTAGACAGGAAAACAACAAAGAAACAGCAGATTTAATCTGGACCATATACCAAATGGATCTAATAGATATTTACAGAACATTTCATCCAACAGCTGCAGAATGCACATTCTTTTCCTCAGCACATGGGTTATTCTCAAGGATAGACCATATGTTACATCACAAAACAAGTCTTAAAACATTCAAAAAATTGAAATAATATAAAGTATCTTCTCTGACCACAATGGAATAAAACTAGAAATCAATAACAAGAGGAGTTTTGGAAAATACAGAAATACATGGAAGTTAAAATATGTGCTCCTGAATGACCAGTGGGCCAATGAAGAAATTAATAAGGAAATTAAAAATTTTCTTGAAACAAATGATAATGAAACACAACATAGCAAAACCTATGGACCATAGCAAAAGCAATAATAAGATAGAATTTTATAGCTATAAGTGCCTATATCAAAAAAGAGGGAAAATTTCAAATAGGCAACCTAACGATGCATCTTAAAGAATCAGAAAAGCCAGAGTAAACCCCACCCAAAATTAGTAGAAGAAAGGAAATAATAAAGATCAGAGCAGAAATAAATGAAATTGAATTGAGGAAAACAATACAAAAGATCAATGGAACAAAAAGTTGTTTTTTTGAAAAGTTAAACAAAATTGATACACCTTTAGCTAGACTAAGAGAAAAAAGAGAAGATCCAATTAAATAAAATCAGAAACGAAGGAGACATTCTAGCTGATACTGCAGAAATTCAAAGGATTATTGTAGCTACTATGTGCAACTATATGCCAATAAATTGGAAAATCTAGAAGAAATGCACAAATTCCTAGCCACATACAGCCTACCAAAATTGAGTCAAGAAGAAATCCAAAACCAGAACAGACCAAGTAACAAGTAATGAGGTCAAAGCCATAATATTAATAAAAAGTCCCCTAGTAAAGAAAAGTCCAGGACATCAGGGCTTCAAGGCTGAATTTTACCAAACAAGAACTAATACCAGTTCTACTCAAACTATTTGGAAAAATAGAGGAGGAAAGAATACTTCCAGACTCATCCTGTGAGGCCAGTATTACCCTGATACCAAAACCAGATAAAGACAAATCAAAAAAAGAAAACTACAGGCCAATATCTCTGGTGAATATTGATGCAAACATCCTCAACAAAATACTAGCAAACTAAATTTAACAGTACATCAGAATGCTTATTCGCCATGACCAAGTGGGATTTATCCCTGGGATGAAAGGATATGCAAATCAATTGATGTGATATATCATATCATCAGAATGACGGATAAAAACCATATGATTGGGAGGGATTGCATTGGGAGTTATACCTGATGTAAATGACGAGTTGATGGGTGCTGACGAGTTGATGGTTGAAGCACACCAACATGGCACAAGTATACATATGTAACAAACCTGCACGTTATGCACATGTACCCTAGAATTCAAAGTATAAAAAA
>NW_012105642.1:2671126-2677268 GCF_000951045.1 Mandrillus leucophaeus | reverse complement strand
AAAAAAAAAAAAAAAAACCATATGATCATTTCAATTGATGATGAAAAAGCATTTGATAAAATTCAACATTGCTTTATGATAAAAACCCTAAAATAACAGGGTGTAGAAGGAATATACCTCACTATAATAAAAGCCATATATGACAGACCCATAGCTGGTATCATACTGAATGGGGAAAAAATGAAAGCCTTTCCTCTAACATCTGGAACATGACAAGGATGCCCACTGTCACCAGTATTATTCAACATAATACTGGAAGTCCTAGCTAGAGCAATGAGACGAGAAAAATGTGAAGGGCATCCAAACTGGAAAGGAAGAATTCAGGCTGGGTGCAGTGGCTCACACCTATAATTCCAGCATTTTGTGAGGCCAAGAAGGGTGGATTGCTTGAGCTCAGGCATTCAAGATCAGCCTGGGCAACATGACAAAACCCTGTCTCTACCAATAATACAAAGCATTAGCCAGGTGTGGTGGTGCACTCCTGTAGTTCCAGCTACTTTGGAGGCTGAGACACAATAATTGCTTGAACCCAGGAGGTGGAGGTTGCAGTGAGTCGAGATCATGCCACTGCACTCCAGCCTGGGTGACACAGTGAGACTCTGTCTCAAAAAGAAGAAAAAAAAAGGGAAAGGAAGAATTCAAATTATACTTGTTTGCAGATGATATGATCTTATATTTGGAAAAACCTAAAGACTCCACAAGGAAACAATTAGAACTGATAAATTCAGTAAAGTTGCAGGATACAAAATCAACATACAAAAATCAGTAGCATTTCTGTATGCCAACAGTGAACAATATGAAAAAGAAATAAAAAAGCAATCATTTACAATAGCCATACGTAAAATTAAATACATAGGAATTAACCCAAAAAGTGAAAGACCTCTATAACAAAAACTATAAATCACTAATGAAACAAATTGAAGAGGAGATCAAAAAATGTAAAAATTTTCCATGTTCACAGATTGGAAGAATCAATATTGTTAAAATGTCTATATAACCCAAAGTAATATATAGATTCAATGGAATCCCTTTCAAATACCAATAACATTCTTCACAGAAATAGAAAAAACAATTAACACACATGAAAAGGTGCACAGCATCACTAATCATCAGAGAAATCGAATGCAAAACTACAATGAGATATCACCTCACTCCAGTTAAAATGACTTACATCCAAAAGACAGGCAATAACAAATGCTGGTGAGGATGTGGAGAAAAGGAAACACTTGTACACTGTTGGTGGGAATGTAAATTAGTATAACCACTATGGAGAACAGTTTGGAGGTTCCTCAAGAAACAAAAATTGAGCTCCCATATGATCTAGCAATCTAACTGTTGTGTATATACCTAAAGGAAAGAAAATCAGTGTATGGAAGAGACGTCTACACTCCTATGTTTGTTACAACACTGTCTACAATAAGATTTGGAAGAAACCTAGTTTCCATCAACAGATGAATGAATAAAATAAATGTGGTACATATATACAATGGAGTACCTTTCAGCCATAAAAAGAATGAGATTCATCATTTGTAACAACATGGATGGAACTGGAGATCATTTTGTTAAGTGAAATAAGCCAGGCACAGAATGACAAACATCAGATGTTCTCACTTACTTGTGGCATCTAAAAGTCAAAACAATTTAGCTCATGGATATAGAAAGTAGAAGGATGGTCAGGAAGGGTAGACCATCTGGTAGACCAGAGTCAGGAAGGGTAGTCAGGGACTCATGGGAGAGAAGGTTGGGATGATTAATGGATACAAAAAAAAGCTAGAAATAATGAATAATTTTTGCTATTTGATAACATAACAGGATGACTATAGTCAATTATAACTGTATTTCATAATAACTGAAAAGTACGTAATTGGATTGTTTGCATCTCAATGAATAAATGCTTGAGAGGATGGATATACTATTCATGATGTGCTGATTTCATGTTGCGTGCCTGTATCCAAACATAGCATGTATCCCATAAATATATATAACTACTATGCATCCACAAAAATTAAAAATCCAAAAAAAAATTGGTATAAACTGGTGCACAAGGGTAATTTTGTTTCATGCATAGATTGCATAATGGTGTAGTCAAGGCTTTTAGGTTAGTCATCACAATTTTAAAAAAATATATAGGTCTATTCGAGGCAGGGGTGGAAGGAAGAAGATGGCTGAATAGGAACAGCTCTGGTCTGCAGCTCCCAGCACGATCAATGCAGAAGATGGGTGATTTCTGCATTTCCAACTGAAGTACCTGGTTCATCTCACTGGGACTGGTTGGACAGTGGGTGCAGTCCACAGAGGGTGAGCCAAAGCAGGGCGGGGTGTCATCTCACCCGGGAAGTGCAAGCGGTCAGGGGATTTCTTTTTCCTAGCCAAGGGAAGCCGTGACTGACTACCTAGAAAAACGGGACACTCCCACCCAAATACTGTGCTTTTCCCAAGGTCTTAGCAACCAGCAGACAAGGAGATTCTCTCCTGTGCCTGGCTCGGTGGGTCCCATGCCCACAGAGCCTTGGTCACTGCCAGCGTAGCAGTCTGAGATTGAACTGCAAAGCGGCAGCCTGGCTGGGGGAGGGGCGTACCCATTGCTGAGGCTTGAGTAGGTAAAAAAAGCAGCCAGGAAGCTTGAACTGGGTGGAGCCCACTGCAACTCAAGAAGGCCTACTGCCTCTATACTCCACATCTGTGGGCAGGGCATAGCTGAAAAAAAAGCAGCAGACAACTTCTGCAGACTTAAACGTCCCTGTCTGACAGCTCTGAAGAGAGCAGTGGTTCTCCCAGCACGGCGTTTGAGCTCTGAGAATGGACATACTGCTTCCACAAGTGGGTCCCTGACCCCCATGTAGCCTAACAGGAGACATCTCCCAGTAGGGGCCAACAGACACCTCATATGGGTGGGCACCCCTCTGGGACGAAGCTTCCAGAGGAAGAATCAGGCAGCAATATTTGCTGTTCTGCAATATTTGCTGTTCTGCAGCTTCCGCTGGTGATACACAAGCAAACAGGGTCAGGAATGGACCTCTGGCAAATTTCAACAGACCTGTAGCTGAGGGACCTGACTGTTAGAAGGAAAACTAACAAGCAAAAAGGAATAGCATCGACATCAATAAAATAGTGATCTACACCAAAACCCCATCTGTAGGTCACCAACATCAAAGACCAAAGGTAGATAAAACCACAAAGATGGGGAGAAACCAAAGCAGAAAAGCTGAAAATTCTAAAAATCAGAACACCTCTTCTCCTCCAAAGGATCACAGCTCCTTGCTGGCAATGGAACAAAGCTGGACAGAGAATGACTTTGATGAGTTGACAGAAGTAGGCTTCAGAAGGTCGGTAGTAACAAACTTCTCCGAGCTAAAGGAGGAAGTTTGAAACCATTGCAAGGAAGCTAAAAACCTTGAAAAAAGATTAGACAAATGGCTAACTAGAACAAACAGTGTAGATACGACCTTAAATGACCTGATAAGAGTTGAAAACCATGGCACGAGAACCTTGTGACGCATGCACAAGCTTCAATAGTTGATTCAATCAAATGGAAGAAAGGGTATCAGTGATTGAAGATCAAATTAATGAAATAAAGCAAGAAGAAAAGGTTAGAGAAAGAAACAGTAAAAAGAAACGAACAAAGCCTCTAAGAAACAGGGAATATGTTAAAAGAACAAATCTACATTTGATTGGTGTACCTGAAAGTGATGGGGAGAATGGAACCAAGTTGGAAAACACTCTTCAGGATATTATCCATGAGAACTTCCCCAACCTGGCAAGGCGGGCCAACATTCAAATTCAGGAAATACAGAGAACACCACAAAGATGCTCCTCAAGAAGAGCAACCCCAATACACATAACTGTCAGATTCAACAAGGTTGAAATGAAGGAAAACGTGTTAAGGGCAGCCAGAGAGAAAGGTCAAGTTACCCACAATGGGAAGCCCACCAGACTAACAGCAGATGTCTCGGCAGAAGCACTACAAGCCAGAAGAGAGTGGAGGCCAATATTCAGCATTCTTAAAGAAAAGAATTTTCAACCCAGAATTTCATATCCAGGCAAACTAAGCTTCATAAGTGAAGGAGAAATAAAATCCTTTACAGACAAGCAAATGATGGGAGATTTTGTCACCACTAGGCCTGCCTTACAAGCACTCCTGAAGGAAGCACTAAACATGGAAAGAAACAACCGATACCAGCCACTGCAAAAACATGCCAAATTGTAAAGATGCTAGGAAGAAACTGCATCAATTAACAGGCAAAATAACCAGTGAATATCATAATGACAGGATCAAATTCACACATAACAATATTAACCTTAAATGTAAATGGGATAATTGCCCCAACTAGAATACACAGACTGGCAAATTGGATAAAGAGTCAAGACCTGTCAGTGTGCTGTACTCAGGAGACCTATCTCAAGTGCAAAGACACACATAGGCTCAAAATAAAGGGATGGTGGAAGATCTACCAACCAAATGGAATGCAAAAAAAAAAAAGCAGGGGTTGCAATCCTAGTCTCTGATGAAACAGACTTTAAACCAACAAAGATCAAAAGAGACAAAGAAGGCCATTTCATAATGGTAAAGGGATCAATTCAACAAGAAGAGCTAATTATCCTAAATATGTATGCACTGAATACAGGAACACCCAGATTCATAAAGCAAGTTTTAGAGACCTATAAAGAGACTTAGACTCCCACACAATAATAATGGGAGAATTTAACACCCCACTGTCAATATTAGACAGATCAATGAGACAGAAGGCTAACAAGGGTATCCAGGACTTGAACTCAGCTCTGCAACAGGCAAACCTAATAGATATCTACAGGACTCTCCACCCCAAATCAACAGAATATACATTCTTCTCAGCACAACATTGCACTTATTCTGAAACAGACCACATAATTGGAGTTAAAGCACTCCTCAGCAAATGTAAAAGAACAGAAATTATAACAAACTGTCTCTCAGACCACAGTGCAATCAAACTAGAACTCAGGATTTAGAAACTCACTCAAAACCATACAACTACATGGAAACTGAACAACTTGCTCCTGAATGACTGCTAGGTAAATAATGAAATGAAGGCAGAAATAAATATTTTTTTGAAACCAATGAGAACAAAAATACAATGTACCAGAATCTCTGGGACATGTTTAAAGCAGTGTGTAGAGGAAAATTTATAGCACTAAGTGCCCACAAGAGAAAGCAGGAAAGACCTAAAATAGACACTATCACATCACAATTCAAAGAACTAGAAAAGCAAGAGCAAACAAATTCAAAAGCTAGGAGAAGGCAAGAAATAACTCAGATCAGAACAGAACTGAGAGAGATAAAGACACAAAAACCCCTTCAAAAAATCAATGAATCCAGGAGCTGGTTTTTTAAAAGATCAACAAAATTGATAGGCCGCTAGCAAGACTAATGAAGAAGAAAAGAGAGAAGAATCAAATAGACACAATAAAAAATTCCTGTGGGATCAGAGGTGATATCCTCTGATCCCACAGGAATACAAACTACCATCAGAGAATAGTATAAACACCTCTACAAAATAAACTAGAAAATCTAGAAGAAATGAATAAATTCCTGCACACATCCACCCTCTCAAGACTAAACCAGGAAGAACTTGAATCTCTGAATAGAACAGTAACAGACTCTGAAATTGAGGCAATAATTAATAGCCTACCAACCTAAAAAAGTCCAGGACCAGACAGATTCACAGCTGAATTCTACCAGAGGTGCAAAGAGGAGCTAGTACCATTCCTTCTGAATCTATTTCAATCAATAGAAAAAGGGGGAATCCTCCCTAACACATTTTATGAAGCCAACATCATCCTGATATCAAAACTTGGCAGAGATACAACAACAAAAAAGAGAATTTTAGAACAATAACCCTGATGAACATTGATGAGAAAATCCTCAATAAAATACTGGCAAACCAAATCCAGCAGCACATCAAAAAGCTTATCCACCACGATCAAGTTGGCTTCATCTCTGGAATGCAAGGCTGGTTCAACATACAGAAATCAGTAAACGTAATTCTTGACATAAACAGAACCAACGACAAAAACCACATGATTATCTCAATAGATGCAGAAAAGGCCTTTGACAAAATTCAACAGCCCTTCATGCTAGAAACTCTCAATAAACTAGGTATTGATG
>NW_012105642.1:2627324-2670995 GCF_000951045.1 Mandrillus leucophaeus | reverse complement strand
AGGAAGTCAAATTGTCCCTGTTTGCAGATGACATGATTGTATATTTAGAAAACCCCATTGTCTCAGCCCAAAATCTCCTCAAGCTGATAAGCAACTTCAGCGAAGTCTCAGGATACAAAATCAATGTGCAAAAATCACAAGCATTACTGTACACCATTAACAAACAAACAGAGAGCTAAATGATGAGTGAACTCTCATTCAAAATTGCTACAAAGGAATAAAATACCTAGGAATCCACTTACAAGGGATATGAAGGACCTCTTCAAGAAGAACTACAAACCACTGCTCAAGGAAATAAAAGAGGACAGAAAAAAATGGGAGAATATTCCATGTTCATGGATAGGAAGAACCAATATCATGAAAATGGCCATACCGCCCAAGGTAATTTATAGATTCAATCCCATCCCCATCAAGCTATCAATGACTTTCTTCAAGGAATTGGAAAAAAAAAAAAAACTACTTTAAAGTTCATATGGAACCAAAAAAGAGCCTTCATTGCCAAGACAATCCTAAGCAAAAGGAACAAAGCTGGAGGCATCACACTACCTGACTTCAAACTGTACTACAAAGCTACAGTAATCAAAACAGTATGGTACTGGTACCAAAACAGAGATATAGACCAATGGGACAGAACAGAGGCCTTAGAAATAACACCACACATCTACAACTATCTGATCTTTGACAAACCTGACAAAAACAAGAAACAGGGAAAGAATTCCCTATTAATAAATGGTGCGGGGAAAACTGGGTAGCCATATGTAGAAAGCTGAAACTGGATCCTATCCTTATATCTTATACAAAAATTAATTCAAGATGGATTAAAGACTTATATGTTAGACCTAAAACCATAAAAACCCTAGAAGAAAACCTAGGCAATTCCATTCAGGACATAGGCATGGGCAAACACTTCATGACTAAAACACTAAAAGCAATGGCAACAAAAGGCAAAATTGACAAATGGGATCTAATTAAACTAAAGAGCTTCTGCATGGCAAAAGAAATTAACATCAGAGTGAACAGGCAACCTACAGAATTGGAGAAAATTTTTGCAATCTACCCATCTGATAAAGGGGTAATATCCAGAATCTACAAAGAACTCAAACAAATTTACAAGAAAAAAACAACCCCATCAAAAAGTGGACAAAGGATATGAACAGACACTTCTCAAGAGAGGACATTTATGCAGCCAACAGACACACAAAAAAATGCTCAACAACACTGGTCATCAGAGAAATGCAAATCAAAACCACAATGAGATACCATCTCACGCCAGTTAGAATGGCAGTCATTAAAAAGTCAGGAAACAACAGATGCTGGAGTGGATGTGGAGAAATAGGAATGCTTTTACACTGTTGGTGTGAGTGTAAATTAGTTCAACCATTGTGGAAGACAGTGTAGTGATTCCTCAAGGATCTAGAACTAGAATTACCATTTGACCCAGCAATCCCATTACTGGGTATATACCCAAAGGATTATAAATCATGCTACTATAAAGACACATGCACACATATGTTTATTACGGCACTATTCACAATAGCAAAGACTTGGAACCAACCCAAATGTCCATCAGTGATAGACTGCATTAAGAAAATGTGGCACATATACACCATGGAATACTATGCAGCCATAAGAAGGATGAGTTCATGTCATTTGCAGGGACATGGATGAGGCTGGAAACCATCATTCTCAGCAACCTATCACAAGGACAGAAAAGCAAACACTGCTTGTTCTCACTCTTAGGTAGGAATTGAACAATGAGATCCCTTGGACACAGCGCAGGGAACATCATGCACTGCGGCCTGTTGTGGGGTGGGGGGCTGCAGGAGGGATAGTATTAGGATAAATACCTAATGTAAATGATGAGTTGATGGGTGCAGCAAACCAACATGGCACATGTATAGCTATGTATCAAATCTGCACGTTGTTCACATGTACCCTAGAACTTAAAGTATAATTAATATATATCTGTCTCTTATACACATCTAGATGTGTATAAGAGACAGGTGCGGGGCTGGGGGAGGGATAGTATTAGGATAAATACCTAATGTAAATGATGAGTTGATGGGTGCAGCAAACCAACATCTGTCTCTTATACACATCTAGATGTGTATAAGAGACAGTGTATAGCTATGTATCAAATCTGCACGTTGTTCACATGTACCCTAGAACTTAAAGTATAATTAATATATATTAATTATATATAATTATATATGATTATATATTTTATATATATATAGGTCTATTCATATTATCTACTTATTGTGTGAGTTTTGGCAGATTGTGCCTTCCAATAATTGGTCCATTTTATCTATGTTATCAAATTTGTGGGCATAGAGTTCATGCTATTCCATTATTATCCTTTTAATGCCCATGGGATCTGTAGCAATATCTCCTTTTTGATTTCTGATATTAGTAATTTATGTCTTCGCTCTCTCTTTCTTATCCTGGCTAGAGTCTTATCAATTGTATTGGTCTTTCCAAAGAGCCAGCATTTGGTTTAATACATTATCTGTATTAGTTTCCTGTTTTCAGTTTCATGGATTTCTGCTCTAATTTTTATTATTTGTTTACATCTGCTCACTTTGGATTGAATTTACTCTTCTTTTTTCTAGTTTTCTAAGGTAAACACTTAGAGAATTGATTTTAGATCTTTTATTTTTTTCTAGTACCAAAATTAATATAGCTACCCCAGCTTTCATTTGATTAGTATTAGCAAAGTATTTCTTTCTGTATCCCTTTACTTTCATATTTAAAGTGAGTTTCTTGTAGGCGACATATAGTTGGGCCTTATTTTTTTTTTAATCTACTATCTCTGTCTTTTAATTAGTAAATTTAGCCCATTGTCATTTAAAGTGATTATTGATTTAGGTGGGTTAATGTGTAGCAAATTTGTTAATGATTTTTATTTATTGCCCTTCTTCCTATTTTGTATCTCATTCTTTTCCTATCTTTTGTGGTCTTAGTTGAGCATTTTCTATGATTTCATTTTCTCTCCTTTCTTAGCATATCAATTATACTTCTTTTTGAAACTTTTTTAGTGGTTGCCCTAGAATTTGTGATACACATTTACAGTGATTCTATGTCTATTTTCATATAACAGTATATCACTTCATGGGTAGGACAAGTACCTTAAAATATCAAAATATTCCCAATTCTTCTCTCCCATCTCTTGTATCATTGATGTAATTCATTTCACTTATTCATAAGCTATAATCATTGAATATATTTTTACTATTATTATTTTGAGCAAACTGTTACCTGTTAGCTCATTGGAAAATATGAAAAATAAAAGTTTTTATTTTACCTTCACTTATTCTTTCTCTGGCATTTTTCCTTTTTTAATGTAAATTCAAGTTTCCGAACTATACCATTTTTCTTCTTTCTGAAGAATTTGTTTTAATATTTTTTGCCAGGCAGGTCTACTGGTAATAAATTCCCTTAATTTTTGTCTGAGAAAGTCTTTAGTTCTCTTTTGTTGTTGAAGGATAATTTTGCAGCATATGTAACTCTAGATTGGTGATTTTTATTTTCTCTCATCACTTAAAATATTTCACTCCAGTCTCTTCTTGCTTACATGGTTTCCGAGGATAAGTTGTTTGTGATTCTTATCTTTGCTCCTCTATAGGTAAGGTATTTTTACCTCTGGCTTCTTTCAAGGTTTTTTTTTTGTCTTTTTTTTTTTAATTTATTTTCTGCAGTTTGAATATCATATACCTGAGTGTATATTTTTAATGAATTTATCCTGCTTGATGTTCTCTGAGCTTTCTGGATCTGTGTTTTCATGTCTGATATTAATTTGAAAAAATTCTCAGTCATTATTGCTTAAAATATTTCTTCTGCTTCTTTCTTTTGTATCCTTCTGGTATTCCTATTACTCAACTACCTTTTATGGTTGTTGCGCTGTTCTTGGATATTCTATTTTCTATTTTCCAGTCTTTTTCCCTTTGTTTTTCAGTTTTGGAATTTCCATTGATATATCCTCAAGCTCAGAGAATCTTTCCTTAGCCATGTCCAGTCTACTAATGAGCTCGTGAAAGGCATTCTTCGTTTCTATTACAATGTTTTTGATATCTAGCATTTTATTTTTATTTTTTCTTAGAATTTCGTCTTTGTGTACATTAATCATCTATCCTTGCATGTTGTCTATTTTTCCACTAGAGCTCTTAGCATATTAATCACAATTCTTTTAAATTTTTAATTCAATGTATCTGCCATATCTGAGTTTGGATCTGATGTTTCCTCTGTCTCTTCAGACTTTACTTTTTAATATATCTTGTAATGTTTTTTGTTGAAAATTGGAGCTGGTGCACTGGAGAAAAGAAACTCTGGTGAATAGGCCTTTAGTGATATGGTAGTAAGGTGTAGGCATAAAGGAAGTATTATTCTGTAGTTCTATAATTAAGTTGCAAACATTTAGTGAGCCTGTTCCCTTGCACTGTAATCTTTGCAAGTGCTACTCAGTCCCTTTTCCTCCCCTTAGGTAGGGCAGATAGGATGCCTAGAGGGAGTTGGGGTTGGATATCCCTTCGCCATATAAATGTTTTGTAGTTTTGGGTTTGGCATTTTTTGCTTATCTTTTAATAGATGTCTTTCTAAATACTTCATTTTTTGAGCCACTATGTAAATGGTCTTTTTAAAACAATTCTTTCTCTAATAATATTTTTTCTCATATATGAAAGTGCAGTAGATTTTTTAATATCAATCTCGTTTCCAGTAACTTTCTGAATTCACATATTAGTATTAAAAATTTACAGATACATTTGGACTTCCTACATACATGATCATGACATCTGCATGTAACAGTTTTATTTCTTCCTTTTTAAAGACTATACCTTCTTTTCCCTGTCTTATTGCACTGGCTAACATGTGCAGTTTAATGGTAGTAGAAAGGGTAATAGTAGAGGTCTTTATCTCATTGCTGATTTTAGAGAAAAAGCTTTTAATATTTCATGAGCATAATGTTTGTTATAGTCCCTTCTATTTTTGTAGATAAGATTTGTCAGATTAAGGATGTTCCCTTTTGTTCTTAGCATATGAGGTTCTTCTTAAATAGATATTACATTTTATGAAATGCTTTCACTGCATTTATTGAGATGCTTATACATTTTTTTTGTTGTTGTTTTGTTAATTGGAGAAATTTATGGATTTTTTTAAAAGAGACAGGATCTCACTCTGTTGCCCAGACTGGAGTGCAGTGTCATGACCATAGCTTACTGCGGTCTCAAACTCCTGGACTCAAGCTATCCTCCTGCCTCAGCTTTCTGAATAGCTGGGACTGCGGGCATGTACCACCACACATGGTTGATCTTTTAAAAAATTTTTGTAGAGATGAGGTCTTGCTATGTTGCCGAGGCTGATCTCAAACTCCTGACCTTAAGTGATCGTCCCACCTTGGACTCTCAAAGTTCTGGGATTATACACATGAAGCATCATGACTGGCCCTGGATTAATATCTTGATAGTTAAACCAATCTTGCATTTCTAGAAGAAACTCAATTGGGTCATGATGCATTAGCCTTTTTGTGAATTGCTGGATTCAATTTCTTAATATTTTCCGAATATACATACATCTATGTTCTTGACAGAGATTGACTAGTAATTTCCCTTTCTTGTAATTTTTTTGGTCAGATTTTGGGACAATGTTATGTTGTTCTGATAAAATAAGTTTGTATTTTTTTTCTCTTTTTCTAAAATCTACAAAGATTTGTGTAAAGTTAGCATAGTTTCATCATTAAATGTTTATAAAATTTCAACAGAAAGGCCAACATGAGCCTGGATATTTTCTTGTGGGAAGCTTTATAAACTATGGATTCAATTATTGGACAAATAGGGAATTATCTAGACTTTTTGTTTCTTTTTGTGTTGGTTTTTGTAGGTTTCATCATTCTAGAAATTAGTCTATTTCATTTAAACTTTCAAATTTATTGTCATAGAGTTGTTCCTAATATGTTCCTGTTATCTTTTTAACATCTATGATGTCTTTACTGATGTTCCCTTTTTAATTATTGATGTTTAAAATTCGTGCCATCACTTTTTTCTTAATCAGCTTTGTTAGGTGCTTATCAAAGTTATTCATTGTTATAAAGAACCATTATTTGGTGCTATTGATTTTTCTATTGAATTATTTTATTCCATTAATATTTGCTCTTACCTTTATTGTTGCCTTCCTCATACGTTGTTTGGGTTTTATTGGCTGTTTTTCTAATTTCTTGAGATAAATCTTAAATCATTAATGTTCAGACATTCTTCTTTTCAAATAAATGAATTGTAAGGCTAAATATTTCCTTCTGAATGCACATTTATCTCCATCCTCCATATTTTTTCGTTATCTAAAATGTTTTAAAGTTGCTTTAATATTTGAAGAATAATTTTCTCTGAATGAAATTCTATGTTGTAAGTTTCTTTGTTGTAGCATGTCAAATATGTCATCCCAGTTTTTCTTGGATCCTATTACTTATTTTGAGAAGTAATCTGTTAATGTTATTGTTCTTTCTCTGAAAATAATATTATCTTTCTTTAGCATGGCTTAAGATTTTTCCCTTGCTTTTTTAAAATTAGTTTTGCCAAGATGTGCCTAGATGAGTTTTTCATGTATTGATTGTTCTGGGAAGCTGTAGTACTTCTTGAATATATGGGTTAAGGTGTTCTGTAGTTTCTGAAAAATTCTCAGCCATCATCTCTTCACATATTGAAGGATGATGAGAACGTTGTTCTCTTTTCCCTTCCCTTCTAGGAGGCAATTACACTTATGTTGGTCCTTTTCACCGTGTCTCCTGTAGTAGATTAAAGATGGCCACAGATTATTTGCCAATTTTCCCATTAGGAAATGGAATCTATTTCCCCAAAACACACTCCACCCCCTTAGAGTCTGTCCTGGCCCTGTGACTTGATTTGATTATGAGTATCATCCCTATAGCCAGTGGTACACAAAGTGTGGTCACTGGAGCAGCAGTTTGAATATCACCAGAAAAACACATATTTTGAGGAGCTATCCCAGACCTACCAAATAAGAAACTCTGGGAGTAGGGCACAGTGAGCATTTTTTAACAAGTCTTTGAGGTGATACTGATGCATGCTAAAGTTTTAGAATAGCTGTCTAAGCTAATGGCAGTTGGTTCAAGGGCGTGGTTAGATAAACTAAGCAGTATATTTGAGTCATTTGCTATGATTATATAAACCCTAGAAGGAAGACGCTCTCATTTTCTGATGGCATTGCTAAGCTAGTGTGATATAACCTGGAGCTATTGACAGCCACTTTCTGTCTCTTTGCAGAAAAAATGCCCCTGGAGGAGGACAGAATAAGACTGACACATAGATAAGAGAAAGCCCAGACAACTTTGTGTGAACCCTTAATCCCGTTGTACCTGAAGTCCCCGATTAGCTCTTGATTTCTCAGTTATGTGAACTTTTTTCTTGGCTCAAACTAGTTCAATTTGGTTTGTGCACTTAAAACTAAAGAATCATGACTAATACACAAGTAAGCCCCCATGCCCCTACAAATGATATCTGAAAGAGCACCTCTAACATATAAAACAGATAAATGTAGGTCTACCCTGAATGAGGAAGAAGTAGAAGTTCTAAAATCCTACCATGTGGCTCTTCCGGGGGGTGATGGTTAATTTTATATGACAATGTTACTAGGTTAAAAGATACCCAGATAGCTGATGAAATATTATTTCTGGGTGTGTCTACGAGGATGATTGATCCAGGATATCAAAGGGAAATTGGATAACCGCTCAATAATGGAGGTAAAGAAGCATATGTCTAGAATACAGGATATCCCATAGGGCATATCTTAATATTACCATACCCTTTAATTAAGGTCAATGAAAAAGTACAACTCAATCCAGGCAGGACTACAAATGGCCTAGACCCTTCAGGAATGATGGTTTGGGTCACCTTGCCAGGTAAAGAGCCAAGACTGGATGAGATGTTTACTGAAGGCAAAGGAAACACAGAATTGGTAGTAGAAGAAGGTAGTTATAAATACCAGCTACAACCACATGACCAGTTAGAAAAACAAGGACTATAATCATCATGAATATTTTTGTTATAAGTGAATTTGTGTGTATATATACACATATGAAGGAAATACCTTTGTTTTCTTCCCTTTACTGACTTATGTAAGTATGTAAGTATGTATAACTATAACAATACCTAATACTAAACTGATATACTAATACAGTTAGTATTAGGTATTGTTAAATTTCTTCATAGTATTTAAGTTATGGGATATCAGGAGAAGAGTAAACATCACTCATGGACTTTATATCCTCTGGGAAGGGATTTGTTCATTTTTTTTGTTTGCAGGATAGTCGCATCCTGCTAGGTGGAATTAGGATCTTGTTATTATCTTTAATTGGAGAATAAGTATGGTGTAAGGGGATACATATGAGTACCAGCTTGACAAGGGAGGGACTTGTGATTGTTAATTTTATCCATCAAGTTGACTGGGCCATATGATGCCTAGATATCTGATTAAGCATTATTTCTGGATGTGTGTGTTACCAGAAAATATTACTATTTGAACAAGTCAATTGAGTAAAGATGATCCCCCTCATTAATGTGAGTAGGCATTATCCAATCAAGGGCCAGGATAGAACAAAAAAGTGGAGGAAAGGCAAGTTCACTATCTTTTCTGGAACTGGGATATCCATATTTCTCCTGCCCTTGGACTTCAGAACTCCAGGTTCTGGGGCCTTCAGACTCCAACACCAGCAGCCCCTGTCCCCGCCCCAGGTTCTCACACTATTTCCTGGTTCTCCAGGTTGCAGACAACTTATCGCGGGACTTCTCAACCTCCATAGTTGCATGAGACAATTCCCGTAATAATCCTCTCTCATATATATATAAGTATCTTATTGGTTTTGTTTCTCTTGAGAACCCTAATACACTAGGTCCTTTCTCAGCCCACCTGGAGCCTCTTTGCAGAACAACCCCAAAGTTGTAGGCAACATAGTTTAAAAACCACTTGTAGTGGATTCTTTGTGGCCTATAACACAACCTCTTGTTCCACCTGTTTTCAGCTGCAGCTGTGATGGAGAGTTGCTTAAAGTTCCCTAACTCAAGTACTCAACTGTGTCTCTCTGCTTTTCTGTCCTTAGGCTTTTTCTAAAGTCGCTAGGCTTGCTTAGTCATAGCCTGAAAACTCGGGGAAGTTAAGGCCTGTGGGAACAACCCTCTACTGGAATGAGTGGTTAAGTGTTGTGGGCTTCCATCCTGTGAAGGCACATTGCTGATGTATGTGGTGTATGGTTCTAGTGGGTCCATAGTGGGATTGGGCCCTAGTTTCCCAAAGTGATAACCAAGTCAATGTTGTATTTACTTTTCTCTTCTTTCCGGCCTCATCTTCCTGCTTTATTGCTCCCATTTCTCATGATTACTTCTAAAATAAACCACCTGCACCCAACCCCTTTTCTCAGACTCTGCTTGTGGGGAAATCCAAACTAAAATATCCATGTTAGAAAGTCTTATAGTTCTGAGTCTCAGCTCTGCAAGTTAGGTTATGATAGGCCAAATTGCTTCCTTTCTGTCGGCCTTAGAGGTGTCATTTGTAAAATGAGGAGGTTGAATTAGCTGTTTACTTGGTTCCTTCTAGCTCTGACTTTCATATAACACTATATATTGTTTCAGAAACTGAACACTTACAACATAAAACTAAAGTGATGAGGCTGGTCAATCTGAATAGTCAGGCCCTTGAAACTTCCCTGTTTTCTAGCCATCTTTTTCCGTAAGTGTCCAGATGATCTGCCTCATCCTCCACCTTGATTGGTGCTTATAGATACAGACACAGAAAAACACCAAAAATACCCAGCCCAAGCAAACTATACACAGCTATTTTGACAGGGAAGAAGCTCTCAAAAACCACTGACATTCAAAGCCTCATGTTTATGCAGGACAGAAAGATTGAGAGTGAAAACAAGTATAGGCTAAATATGATCAACTATCTGGATGACTAAATGCATCATAATAGCGTTAGTACTTTAGAGCTGGAGCCAAAAATACTTACTGCAAAATGGCTTCCATTTCACATTGATTTTAAAAAATGAAATGTTACACCTGGGGATCCAGCTATAGATTTCAATCTACTTTTCCTTGTAATTTGAGACAAATTGAAATCTATGGTAATGAACATAATCAGGAAGGGAAAGTCTATTATTTTCTTCTTTTAGTAACTAGAAATGATCAATTTGAAATTTTATTGTTTTTTATTTTTATTTTTAACACAGTGGTGGCTTCCCATGGGGCCTTAACACAATGATTGCATTGATTCCTGTGGGGGAGAAGGACAGAGAGAAGCAGTGCTTGCTGTTTAAATGGAAGCAGGTCTGGAAGGGACGATATTCTGCATACTACTTTCAGGTAAGAGAGGTACTCACTATGCTCACCAGTGGCTTCCTTTAGCAGAACTGGTCTTACATAAGAAGAGAGTAGGCAGCCACCAACAAATATGGTTTAAGGGGTTCAGGCAGGGCTCCTGTTTTTCAGTATGTTTTCTCTTTACTCTTTGATGTGTAAAATTTCTTTGAGGTCAGAACATTCCTCTGATATTAAAAAAAAAAGAAAAAAACCTTTGTGAGGGTATAATAAATAGAAATGTGAGTTGGGAGTCAGGAAACAGAATTCTTTCTTCTGTTTTGTAAGTACATCATTGGCTCTGTGAACTCAGCTAAGTCCTTTAACCTTTCTGTGGCTTGGTCTCCACATCTGTAAAATGACTGAGTTCAGAAATGGTTTCTATCATCCTTTGCAGCTCAAAAATCTGGACTATTGATGGAAATTCATGCTACTTCATAAATGACAGGTGTCATATTGTTTCTTAGAATTCATTGGATGGGAAGAGAGAAGTAGACAAAAAGGAAGATAAGTATCAAGGCTAGGAGAATCTGAAAGTGGCCTGGGGACACAGAAAGGATGAATATGCTTCTTTACAATTTTACCTCTCATGTGTATTACCACTGCATCTGCAGCATTGCATAAAATGACATGAAATACAGGAGGAGGCTTGCAGTAGTCTAATAGCAATATTTAATACTTTCACTGAAAGACAAACTTCAATTCTGATCCTGGTTCTGCCACTTATTAGTGACTACAGGAAATGACTTAATAGTTTTGAGCCTCAATTTATACATCTGTAGAATGGGGAAGGAAGGAAGGATTTATAAGCTGGTTTTTGCCCTCTGGATGACATTGTGTCTCTCTAGTACAGAAGATCATGAGCTCTGCTCTCTGCAGGATATTAACTTGAGAGAGAGAGGGAATCATCAGACATGCTAATACTTTGGCAATTTCACCAACAGTTAACCTACATTAGTACTGTTCAGTGCTGCATCATTTCAAAGATAGCATGCAGTGCTAATATCTTTAGAATCAGCAACATTTTCCAAAAGTAGTGATGCATCATAGATCTTATCAATATCACTGAAAATGGACTCATATCTAGGTATATGAAAAGTTAAAGCTTAATTATGGATAATTGCTGTGCAGTAAACATAGTCTGTGTTCATGTAGCAAACAGTTTCAAATAACTGAAACCATTATTTTGAAGAGAATAGTCTGAAGTGAAATCCACATTTATTATTAATGTTCCTGATGTTGTCAGAAAAGCTCAATATTTTCTTGTATTCTAATTGGTTTGTTAAGTGTAAAGCTTCAACCATAGAGAAGAAAACATCTCAGAATATATCTTTAGTTGACTATGAAAATTCATCATTCCATAATGTATTTTTTACACCTTGGAGAGGACTTGATGATTAAAAACTCCTTTTGTAATTATTGATATTTTAATTTAAAAGCTCTTTAGAGCCTTTAATACTTCTTTAGAAATCATGAATCCCAATTCTTCCAGTGATATGTTACCTTAACTGACTACCTCCAAACCAAGAGAAGTTGAATTTCATCTTAACTCTGAGGATGACAGATTTTGAAAACCTTAAAACTTATTGAGCAGTTTGGATCTAATATGTGGACCTCTTAAGTGGAAAATGCTGTGACTTTTCAGCTCCAGCTATTATAGAATCATCAGAATTTATTCCTCCTTTTATTTCTGCACAGTAGGAATAGTATTCAAATTTCCTGCAGCTCATTGCTGCAAGATGAGGCAGATTACATATACCTACTATAAAAAGTTTGTGTGGGAAAATATGCAAGTTTCCAGTAATTTTCATTACCCAGTTTATCCATTCATAAATACCTTCCAGTGAAACAATGCAATATATACTTTGTAAGTATTACATATTTCCTTATTAGAATTGGAAAGGAGAACCATAAAATGTAACTGGCCACCTCCTTCTTGGTCATTATAGTGCATTTACTGGTGATACTACCAAGAAACATACATTAAGCTCCCATCCAATAGATGTTTTTCTTTATGAGAAGAACAATGTATACATCTTCCCTTTCTTTGTAACCTCTAATGCCATGTACCTGTGTGAAGAGGGGAAATCTAGACTCATTCAGGAGCTCACTGATAAGCACAACAAGGACCCAACTTGCAGCATCCCTACAACATCATTTTATTGAGACAATTGTTATTTATCAGCAGAAGCAGCAGTGGGCTGTTTGTTTCATAAGAAAACTCCCCAGCTCTTATTTAATTACCTTGGAGGACCTTATTCTCAGAAACAACACTATAATGAGTGTACCATCAGACACCAGATTTATTTCCTGAAACAGAGGAGATTTGAAATGTACAGTAAACAGGGAGTTCCTGTGAGCAGAGAATCCAAACAGTGGAGAGAGCTTATTAATGTAGGGCATGGTATTTGACCTCTTTTAATTGGTTAAAATTTCAAAATTGGCTACAGTTTCAAAAACAAGGCTGTGAGGAAGAAGAAACAGCATGGGTGGTGATGGAGGAAGTGACTGGATCTCTAGAAACAACTTGAACTCTTTGTGCTCTGCAGCTTGTTGAATCCTTTGAAGATTTTTCTGCATTATGGCTAGGTTGCTATGCTGATTATGAGACAGATCCTGGTTATGAGCACATCACAGGGTGACGGTCTTGGTACATGATTGCATTATTGTTTTCAAGTATTCACTGTGTATCATGAAGTTGTTATCAGGTAAGTCTTACCTAGATAGACATCCTTGCTTTGACAAAATAAGTTCTTAAGAGATTCGTTTGTTTTATTTTGGCTGATGTGAAATAATCAGAATGACAGAAAGAATGAGAAAGAAAAGAATCAGACAGGAAGAATGAGAATCACTGTATATGTGATATTCACAAATCTTGGCCTCTTTTTCCCGAAGGTAGCCAGATCTTTTGTGTTCTTTGTGTCAAGGGCATTTATCAAACTTAAAGTAGAAGCTGCTTGAAAATAAATTTTCTAATTGCCTTTTGTGACTGTTATTGAGGAAGGGGAGGCAGAAGAGGGAGAGAGATGAGAAATTCCCTAAAGTAGAAGTGGGGCAGAGAATGACATGGTAGGTGCCAAGTGTATCGGAGACCAGCACCATAAAGCTTGGCAGCATGCCAGGTAGCGGGCTCTGGAAAGAGAATGGTGGTGTGTCCAGACTGGGATCCCTAGGTAAGCTGGTCAAAGGTGACCCTTTTTTCTAGGCTCACTTCCCTAGGGTCAGCCCCCTGGCTTGGCCTGGTTTTTACACTGGAGTCTAAAGACATCTCCAGAGCATGATGAGGGAAGGGTGGAAATACCCCTAAGGGTTGAAATTCAACCTCCTATCAACTTGGCAGAACAGGGGTTTGTATTAGATTTCCAGGGCTGCCAAAACAAAGTACCACAAACTAGGTGGTTTAAACAACAGAAATTTGTTCTTCCATAGTTCTGGAGGCCAGAAGATAAAGGTATCAATAGGGTTGCTTACTTCTGAAGGCTGTGGGGAAGAACTTGTTCCATGCCTCTTCCCTAGTTTTTGGTGATTGATTGTTAATCTTTGATAATTTTTGGCTTGTAAGCCCATCACCCTGATTTCAGTCCTTGGCTTAATCAACTATGTACATAGTGATGCCACTTGCTGAGATGCGGAAGATTGTGGGAGGGACAGATCTACACAGGAAAAATCAACAATCATATTTTGGCCAAGTTCAGACTGAAGTGCCTATAGACACATAGATAAGGATGTCAAGCAGTTAGCTGAACAGATAAGTTTCGGGCTGAATTAAGAGGTCAGGGCTAGAGAGTCCTTGTTGTACATATTATATTTAAAACAGAGGTCTAGATGAGGATGAATGTAGAGCTTGAAGAATGTAGGCACAGAAAAGAAGACTAAAGGAAAGCTTGGTATAGTCACACTTCAATGACTGAAACAGGAGAGAGAACTAGCGAAAGTGATTGAGAAGTAATGGTCAGTGAGATGGAAGGCAAATCGTGAGAAATCAAGAGAAGGGAATATTTTAAGAAGGAGGGAGTGGACAACAATGATAAATACTGCTGAGAGGTCAAAAGAGATGAAGAGAGAGATGATCATTTGAGTTGGAAATATGGAGACACCCTGTTAAGACTGGTTTCAGTGGAAAGGGAAGGAGTAGTATGGTGGGAAAGAAGCCTGGTTTTAGAGGATTGAGGGAGAATAGAAGGAGAAGAAGTAGAGACAGCAGCTTAGAGAGCAGAGAAACATGGATATATAGAGCTAGATGGGATTATACTGCAGTGGCGAAAACCAACTAAAAGCTTCAAACAAAATTGGTTTGTTTCTTGATCACATTCCATGACAGTAGCTAGAGGTCAGCTATGCCCTGTACCATGTGTCTTATGTCTGGACACAAGCTGACAGAGTTCCCCCAGTCTGGGGCACATCCTTTTGATAGAAGAGAGAAGAAGCAAGAGACAGAACCATGCCATGCAATGTCTCAAATCTTCAGCTTGAATTTGCCATACTACACATTTACACACATTCCACTGACCAAATCAAGTTACAGGCCAAGCCCAATGTCAATGGGTATAGAAGTACACTCCTTCTGTAAGGCACTTCACTGCCTATGGTAATGTGCAGAAATGAAGAAATAGTGAATATTTGAAGACAATAATGCAATCTATCCCCTCACCTCTGCAACCACCACATACACACACCTTTTTTTTTTTTTTTTTTGGTGGGTGATATAGACCATGTTTGCGTGCTGTTGGAAATAATGCAGTAGATCGACTAATTGAAGAAAAAATCCTGTGAGGAGGTGAGGTTGCTTTCTTAGGGGTAAGAATACTATATTATTAACAGGAAGAAAGGTATAGAGAGAGTACAGAAACTGAAAGGTTGGTATGCTTGCCATGTTTTTTATATGATGACTTCTTGATTCTAAATTTTGGTTCTGTTTTTGCTTCCGAATAATGTGTAAGATCAAGGTACTTGGGGAGTATGTTTTCTGAAATTTGAATGTTTAGACATCTTTTGTTGCCTGTTGCCTTCAACAAAACAATTTGATGGGTCTGGAATTATTTTTTTAATCTCCAAATGTCTAGCCATGTTGCTACATTGTCGTATAGTAGTATTTCGGTTATAGAGGTGTTTAATACCATGATCTCGTTATCTCTAGGACATGCCCCCTGCGGGTTATAGCAGCTCAATGCCTACTTATTGAATGAGTGCATGCATGAACTGCATGCATTACATTTTTTCAGACAACTCTTTAATGGCTCATTCTTTAATATTTTTAATTAGATCATCTTTTTTAGCTCTGGCAGAGTAAAATGCAATTCTCTTTGATGAATACTAAGTATGAAAAGAAAAAATAAGTGTTATAAGCATGTATTTTGAGAATGAAGTCCTGTAAAATGTAGATAGATCAGGTACAATTAAAAACTAACATGTAGGTTGTAGTCTCCTTTCTTGCCTGAGAGAGTATGAAGAAAATCATGTGTCTATTAAGGTGGTAAAGCAGCAAGGCTTTCAGGGTGAAAACTGGATCTTCCTTACAGTCTGTATATTAAGATCATCAATCTTAGTAATAACTTCTACTAGATGAACAAATATAAGAGATTTCACCTACCTAGAGTTAAGAAATGAACTCACTTCCTTCTCATAAAATATCCTTTCCTTCATAGCAATGGTAAAACGTGGTAACTCAAGTAATTATCATTGAAGAATGAGAACACCTACTTAAAGCAACCTTGCATAGATGGCTTCCTTGCCCTCTTCACTGAGCAAAGCCGTTGGGATTGGAGAGATGGGTGTGAATGCTCAAGTGTATGGCACTTCAATATGCCATGGCATTTTTCAGTAAGTTTTGAGCTATTGAGTTGCTAGTTGTCTTCTTTGAAAACCATGATTCTTAATTATAAGAAACCCATTTTGACAAAGATTGAGAGCGGCAGAGACTTAAGTGGAAAGTTAACTGTCAGAATATCATCTGCCCCGGCCCCCCCGCCCCCATTTTTCTGTGTTCTGGAGAGTATTTGGGAACAAAGTTCCAATTTCATAGCTATTGCTCCTTAGTATATTAATTGGCATTGATAGGAGGGGGAAGTTCATGACATTTCTGCCCAATAACTTTTAAATTATTCCTAAAACAAAAAAATCACTTGGTTCATTTTTGAAATTTAGGTGTTGTCTAACCAATAGGAAGCTCAGGGACCTCTGGGAGACAGCAAGCCTTCTTCTGTAGTTTGGCCGTAGAGAGACCCAGATTTGAAAAATGATTCTGTCACCTACTACTTGACTGAAATTGGGAACGATTTTTGTTTTCTTTTTGGAAGCTGGTTTTACTCATGTATAAATATGAATACTAGTGTTTGTCTTATTAACTCATCTATTTACTCTTTTAATTATCACTGAGTAGTTACCATATACTCATCCCTGGTTTGTGGATACTAAAAATGCAAATAACAATAGCTAACATTTGATGAGTATTAACAAAATATAAGCCACTCTGAATACATCTCTTTTATTGTTCCCATCAGATTTGTGAGAAAAATGGATTACCATTATGTTCATTTTACAGATAAGAAAGCTGCACTTAGAGTTCAAGTACCTTGTCCAAGTTACATAAAATAGGAAGCATGGAGCCGAAATTCAAACCAAGACAGAGTTTATTTTCTTAACCACTGTGTTATACTGCAAAGGTGTAATGATACACTCTCTGCTTGCTAGTATGGACACAGACAAGAAAGTAAGCAATTATAATAAATGGATGTGCGAAGTATCCAGGCATTGTAGAGGAAAAAGCATTTACTTCCTTAGAATCAACTTTATTTTGAGATCCAAGATCCTGATGAATCTACAGAAGTCTTATCTGATGTGTTGGATTTTGTGCTGATATCAAAGCCGTTGGCATCAGAAACACGCATACATACTATAATTTTGGAAATGTCAATATTTAACATCAGTCACTCTCTATAAAAATTCATGATGTTATAGTGATAGAGTACCAGAAATCTTACCAAATTTCTGCTACTAGGAAATACTTAGCACAGGCCGCCATTTACATTAAGAAGATGATTAGACTATTTTAAAGATTCTGATTTTGTTAATGACTGATGCTATTAAGAATACAATTCACAGAAAATATGCTAAAAATATTTTCATTAATCAAGTGCATATTTTAATAAAAACAAAACATAATTTTTATAAGCACATTATAGGAGGATGTGATGTGTGAACTGTACTATAAAGGCACCGATAAATCAGAATGAAACAAATGAAAATAATTAATTTTTAATGACTTGAAGTTTGGGTCAGAAAAAAAGTGAAATTAGAACGTTTTGAATTAGTAGCAGACCGCGAGCTTGAAGACCTCGATAACAATCCACCCTTTGTATGTACGGTGTGCTATTAACTTGAAAGCAAAAATGGCCTCTGTAAAACATTGCCTTTTGTTAATTAGACAACTTTGAGCCTTTGAACATGAATCATTAACTACTGATATTGCCCTAAGGCCAAATATTTGTGATCTCCTGGGGCTGTGAGAGAGAAAGAAGAAAAAATGATGAGGAAAGGAAAGTGCTTATTTCTCAGTTTTAGATTATCCAATTATTTCAAGTAGAGAAATATCATTAATAAGGTCACTTAAAATAGAGTAAGTGGGAAAATAGGAAGACAGCATCCCTGTTTCAGGCATGGAATTTTATGACAATTACAAAAGCCTAGCAATCTATCATTTTAATGGTGGCAGGAGAATAGTGGGTTGCAAGCTCCTCTGTGTGAGGAAGATGTGACATGTACCAGTAACATCTCTATTACTACAAAGTAGGGGACCCAGCTTTCAAGCAAAGCCTAGCTACTATTATTAAGGACTTCTGTGATGTTCTTGGCCATGTGAGACTGTAGATTGAAAGGGAAATTTCATTATATCTTTAAACATTTAAATACTTGGCTTCATAGTTCACTGATCTTGAGCAGCCTGACTCTCATTTTGATTCAGGTTTCCTTTGTTCCTTGGTTATTTATTGATGGTGCCTTTCTCATTTATTGTGTCACATTGAGAGGCGCTCCCTCCCTAAATGTAGAATTACTCTGGTGTGCTGATTTTGTCAGTGATGTGACAGATTTCCTGGGATCATTTGTAGGATTATCTCTTTGAAGCTCTGGTGTCAGGATCCACTGCACACGTGGTGAGGAGAGTATTCTTTATCTGCAAAACTACAGATTACTAGGAAGAGCCTGCTTTACTCTGCTCTAACAGCTCTTTTGTGGCCTCTGTTCCTAGGAAGCAAAAGAAGTAGAGGTGATAGGTAAGGACCAAAGTGTTCTCCACTCTGTTCACATCAAGAGACTTCAGCACCCAGAGACTATAAGCAGCGGCTGAGGAGAAATGGAGTGAAGAGGTAGTGTCAAGGAGAAAATGGCTCTGAAATACTTCACAATATAGAAAGTGCTGTATTTAAGGATTGTAGGTATTAGTATTATTTTTATTTCTTGCTTTGACAATTTAAATTTCCTGTGCTCCCTCTGAAATGAAGCAAGGGACCAGGCTGTATTTTTCCTTCTAACACTTTTCTCTTCCCTGCCACTTTCTTTCCTCTTTGGTACTTTTCATGCTATGCCCCTTACCCCTCCTCTAATAATGAGGTCCAGTAAGCGGCGAATAGAAGGTCTGGGCAGATCCACTGCCTGTCTCTGTTCCATGATCCCTGCCCCTTCAAACCATGAGAAAACTAATGGTGATCTTGTCGACTATTCCTGTGTTCAGAACCTTCCACATGAGTCACAGCTAGTTTCTCCTCCAGCATCCCAGCCCTCTAAGTGCCTCTCCCAATGTCCTCTCCCTCATATCTAGCTTTTTCTGTGGCCTATTCTTTGTCTCCATTGGCAGGTACTTTCTTTTTTTTCTTTTTGGTCTCTTTATGTGCTCAATTTTAATAAAAATCATGGCCCTTTTGCACTGTTAGAGGCATTTTGTCATAATCTTCAGGCAATAAAAGAGAGAAACATTTCAAATGAAAGCAACAGGGACTGTGCCCAGATCATCTTTGTTGGATACATGCCAGTTTGCACAGCTAATGGTCTTCTTTGTGCATGGGTGGTTATTAGATGTTTAATGACCATTGCTCTGTTAGAACTCTAGATGGTCTTAGCTCTGGGTGAACAGTTTAAAATCTGGCTGCGTTAGCAAATACCTCATTGTAAGAAGACATATTTCTTCCTATTTCTAAGTGAGGACACAAGGAAGATTTAGTTTTTTATTTTTGTGGGGGATGAGATTCGGTGGGACAGTGGATCTGTTCCATCAATAATTCTTATTGAAAGACTGCTAGGTAAGGATATCATAAGCACCTGGGTATTTAGAATGAAGGGTGATATAAATAGAAATAAATCTTGTTTATAATTTTATTTATGGAGGAAACACATAATTTCTTGATCAGAGATTTTGGGATTCTGTTTCCTTCTGTTTCCCTGGACCTAGGAAAGGACTTGGTCCATAATGGATACTCAATAAGTGTCCTAGCCAACTACATAGTGAATGAATGAATGCAAAATGTAAACACAGGAAGAGAAATACATGGCAAGTAGAAGGTAAGTACTCAGACACTGCTAATGAAACCATCAGTCAAGGAAAGCCAGCAGTTCAGTGGCAGTATCTCTGGTAGAAAAGGTGAATATACATGGAAAGCAAGTAGTTTTCTTTTTGTGACCTCTCTGTGCCTCCGTTTCTTCATCTGTAAAAATAAACAGTCTGAATTAGATCAATATTTTTAAAACTTTAGCTTTGTGCATGATAATCACCTTGTTGAAGAGTAAGTTTGGGAATCTACTCCCAGATAATCTGATCTGGTGGTTCTGGGGTAGAGGTTAGGAGTCTACGTTTTTCAAAAGCCATGTTCAGTTACCTCCATGGATTGATGGCCAGTCTTTGAGTTGGCTGACCTTGGGTCAAGCGTACAGAGTTCTGGCTGGAGTGAAGCTATTCAAGTATACAGAAGATGGCCTTCCCAACTCAAAGAACTGCTTTTCTCAAAACAGGCTGTGAGTGTAGCAAGCACTATGACTGACCTACCCACTTCAGTATTAACCAACTTGGCTCTCACATGCTCACGTGGTAGAAATGGCCTTGCTCAAAGCACCAAGATTCTTCTGATGGAGCTGAAGTCACAATGGGTTTGGCTGCTTCCTGTTCTGGTGAGGCACTTCTGCCTTCCAAATGCCATGCTTTATGCTAACAAAACTGACAAGACTCTGTGTCAGCCTTTGCTGATGTTATTGCTGAAAAACTGGTACCTGTTTTTACTTCACCTTGTACCTTCCTAAGTTCTTTTCAGTTGAGTTGATGGACTGTGGCACTCCTGACTTGAGCTCAAGTACATATGCCTTAAGTAAAATGGCATTTATTTTCCTTATCTTTCATTTTTTATGTAATTTTTACAGGAATACACTTTGTAGTTTTATAGCTAGGAAAAAAGTGAATGAGCCCAGGTAGTCTTGTTAAATACCTCTCTTCTCTGGGTGTAATGGAATTTTTTTAAAAAATTCTGATAAATCTCTCCAATCAGCTTGACATTCCTCCCATCTCTTCTTTAGGTGACTCTTATTTCCTGGTTGGTGAAGAATATCTATGGCATTCCATAAGTGCTTCTGTCTTAACAGGGTCTTGTGAAACATTTATTATTGTTCATTGGCTCCAGTTGCAAATATTGTAGTAAGAGTTCATTTCCATGATATGTTTTGGGAACTGGGGTGACGCTGACAAAAGAGCACAGTGCCTGGCACATAGTAGATACCCATAAATGCTGTTGGATGAACAGATTAATGCCTAAGTTGGGGATGTCAAGTCCTGACTCTGCTATTTATGAGTTCTGCCTTCTGAGGCAACTCATTCAGCCTTTCTGAACTTCAGTTTCCTAATCCATAAATGAGTTCAGATTAGGTGGCCTCTTTCTGCTAAAAAAAAAAAAAAAAAAAGTTACAATTCTGATATGACTCTAAGCATAAAAGGTACCCTGGATAGTTGTGATTGTATATTGAATATTTGCCTTACCTCTCAGGATGCTTTCTGCTGCATATTCAAAGTAATAGAATCCTAGACTGAAATGGCCTAAAGGACATTTATTCTCTTACATAACAGGAAGATGAGAGGTAGTGCAGGCTTTATATTTCAGTGATTCAGCAGCTCAGCAATGTCACAGGAACCCAGGAGCTTTTGTGTCTCTGCTCTGTGATCTTCTGCATCAGCTTCATCTTTTTGCTGGTTCTCCTGGAGACTTTATGTAAATTGAAGTGTCATGCTTTTCACATCCAATGTGAGAGAGAAGAAAAATCTCCTAGCCAACTACATAATATAGTTCCTTTTCTTCAGTCTGTTTGGGCCAAACAAAGACCTGTGCTCCTCGCTGGACCAACTGAGCCCCCACAGGATTAAATAGGGTGATTAAATTTGACTGATCATGTGGGATGGAATAGACATGAGTCTACTCACGCAATGTCTACTTAGGTTTCTTAATCATTTCTGCAATTGCTCTTCAGGTGCCAGTCATATATCTTCTGTCCATTATTAACTATTATATATCTGGTCTTGCAGTGGTGAATAGAAGGCAAAATCTACTTTGATGCCTTTATGTGTGTACTAGTAGGTATTAGGCTTGCTATTGTAACTATGACAGACCAAGAACCCAGTTTCAACTTGGTTACTATATTGAAGACACCTTTGATATATTTCAAGTTATTCCTTCTTTTCTCAGTATTTTTTAATTGACAACAATTTTATATCATGTACAACATCAATCCTTTTTGGCATCTGTATTTGTCAGGGTTCTCTTAGAGGGACAGAAGTAATAGGATATATATAAAGGGGAGTTTATTAAGTATTAACTTATACAATCACAGTGTCCCACAACAGGCTGTCTGCAAGTTGAGGAGCAAGGAGAGTCAGTCTGAGGCCCAAAACTGAAGAACTTGGAGGCCAATGTTCAAAGGCAGGAAGCATCAAGCATGGGAGAAAGATGTAGGCTGGGAGGCTAGGCCCATCATTGTTTCACGCTTTTCTGCCTGCTTTATATTCGTTGGTGGCTGATTAGATGGTGCCCACCTGATTAAGGGTGAGTTTGCCTTCTCCAGCCCACTGACTCAAATGTTAATCTCCTTTGGCAACACCCTCACAGACAAACCCAGGATCAACATTGCATCCTTCAATCCAATCAATTTGACACTCAGTATTAACCATCAGAGCATTATATAGAAAATCCAGATTAAGTAAATAGCACATTTCTTGCTCTCCAGGAATTCAGAGTTTCATAGAAGAAGCAAGAAAGAAATACTCAAAAAGTTAAATTAGAATACAAGGAGAGTACATGTGAAGTGCCAAAGGACCCATAACAATATATAACCAACTACTAGACACCTACTGTGTACGAGGCGTTGTTTAGGTGTGTTGTATATGTGACTATATTTAATTCTTGCAACAAACCTACTAAGTAGATGGTGATATCTCTATTTGATGGAGGAGAAAACTTAGGCTCACAGGGATTAAGTACAAGACCCAGATAACACAGAGCTGGGATTTGAACCCAGAGCTCTGTTTCCAAAGCCTGTGTTAATTTTACTACATCATGCTTTGAACAATATGTAAAAGTAAGACCAGAAACTTCCAACCAATTAAGTATTTTTTATCAACTTATTTTGTGGTGTTGGGCTAAAGGGGATGCAATTAAGAGGAGTTAAGGTCACAGAACAGAAAAGGGTGATTGTCACAGATTGAGTTCTCAAGAAGCAGATGCTAAAATGGAGTTTGAGATGCAAGACATTTATTGGGTTTCAACACATGCAAAGGGGAACAGCAAGCAAAATTGGACAGAGAAAGAAGTTAAACTGTGATGCAGGCCCAAGAAACTCATGGCCAGGTTGGCAGGGAGTGCTGCAGTGAGCATTGCCCTGCATAGTGTCCTGCTACAGGCTGAATGGCAAGACCTGTCTAGCCCCACTTTGCCCAACCACTGGATAAAGCTATCCTGGGAAGGGCATGACCTCTGTGAGCCAGCTCTCTGCAGCTAAGGTGGTCCTGCAGAGGTTGACAGCTGGAGGCTGCCTGCTGGCAATACTCCCTGCAGCAGGGAAGCAAGGCCTTCCTTGAAGGGGACCTGGACCATGCCTTTCTATGTCTGCCACAGTGATGCCAAGGGCAAATTCTGCCTGTATCCCAGTTCTACCCATATCCTAGTTTGTGTCCAGTGGGTGTTACTGAAAGTGGTGAGTGGGGACCTATTTGAGTGAAATGGATAGGGGCCTGGGAGTGATGAGCCCACAGATGTCATTTCCATGCTTGCCAAAATGCTTAGGGAAGGACATCTTTCAGTCTGGCCTCATTTCTTTCAAACTAGGGTCTCATTTACTTTCTCAGAAGCAATTTTGAAAATGGGCCATGGTGTATAAAAAGACAGGAGTCATGCTTTTTATCATAGCAGTGAGGTTGGGCCAAACCAGGTCACCAGAATCTATTGTTTTTCAAAGCTGATGGATTTCTAGGATTGGGCTCTGCTGTGGTAATCACCAGATCACAGAAAGCTTCTTGAGGTCAAAAGTTTACTCCCATCATTCAGGGATCCTGGCTGACTCACTGACTCATCTGCTGAGGCCTAGGTTACTAAAGTGACCTGGAGATCTTTTCTTTCCCACACTGCTTGTTTGAGTTTGCATGTAATAATTAAGAGATATTACAAAATCTAAACCACACTAATGAGCCCATGAAACAAGGCTAGAGGAGAAGTGTAGATTCTCCTTTCTCACTCAGATATCGCACATAACATTCCACCTTGCCTTGCAACGGTCAGACAGGTCTGGAGTAGTCTTTCCTGGCTCTGTGAGATGCTAGGATAACTGAGTGCCCAGCATACCCAGTGCAGGTTAGTGGGGATATTTGCAAGCAGGCAGTGTGCATCTATGAAAGAATCCTCCGAAAGAAGCATTGGAGTTGCTAATGGAAGCTATTTTTCCTTCTCTCCTTTCCTGTCCAGAATGTGCTGCCCATCTCCTTCTTAGGCTCTGTATTAGTCCATTTTCATGCTGTTGATCAAGACATACCCAAGACTGGAAAGAAAAAGAAGTTTAATTGGGCTTACAGTTCCACATGGCTGGGGAGGCCTCAGAATCATGGCGGGAGGAAAAAGGCACTTTTTACATGGTGGCAGCTGGAGAAAATGAGAGAGAAACAAAAGCAGAAACCCCTGATAAACCCATTGGATCTCATGAGACTTATTCACTATCAGGAGAATAGCATGGGAAAGACCAGCCCCCCATGATTCAATTACCTCTCCCTGAGTCCCTCCCACAACACGTGGGAATTCTGGGACATACAATTCAAGTTGAGATTTGGGCCACAGCCAAATGATGTCAGGCCCCATCAGGTTCCTAGGCTTGCTAGGCGGATGTGAAAGGCCTTGATACACTGAAGCTGAGCTCTCAAGCATCAAGCCACACACAACCTCAGCCAGGAGAACAAGGGAGCTAGCTTTTGGCAGGGTTCCACATGGGCTCTGTTGGAGAGACAATTGGTGGTACTGTCATTAGGTACCTCTTAATGGCTTTCTTAAATGTGCTGACTTAAATTTATTTAGTTCTAGAGGTTCTCTGAGCATCATAACTATATTTCAAATTGTGATTTCTATAAATTAGAAATGCCACTTTTCTTCAGCTCAAGAATTTCAATGAACCAATTATTCAAAACCAAATTTAATCAAGTGCATTTTTTTTCCTTTGCAAGCGTATGTTCCCTGGGCCTGCAAAGAAACACAATGTTGCCATCGGATTGGCTGAACAGAGCTGATAGATGGGGCTGTCAGAATTTATTGCTAATTTGGCTGTTAAGCCTTGCAAGGACTTGACACAGAACTGGTGCCTTACATAATAATATTTAGTGTCTGGCCTTGGGTTTAAACTTCAGTTTTCCCAAGTGTTGGTAAACACATGGTTTTGCTGTGCTTTTGCAAATACTCTCGACTTGATTGATTTCCTTTGACAGAAGACAATGTACAGTTGTGGCAATTGTTTTAGTGCATTCTCTCTTTGTTCTCATTGTGCCCCATGTGCTATAACTTGTGCGTGCGTGTGTGTGTGTGTGTGCACTCATGCACACAGGTGTTTCAAGTACCTCTGACTGTGGCATCCACAACCTATTTTATTGGATAAGGGTATAAATTCTGGCCAAGGAAAAAGGACTGCAGAAGGTTACCAGAGTAAGAGAGTATGGGAAATATTATAAATTCTTTTGTCATATTTAGAGACCAAAAATGTACTAAGAGCACAAAATCAGCCCAAGATTCCCTAGGCTGAATCCTGGCATCACTATTTACTAGTTGTATTACGTTGGTGAGTGACTTGTTGTGGGAATATGATCCATGTAAAGTGGTTACTCATTGCCTGGTTAGAAACTGCCCACTTTATGCTGGCTATTGTTACCATCAATACAAGGTTAGAATATGCTACTGAATGATTGCTTCACAGAATTCATGGACAAAGGTAACCCCATATAACAGAGACAAGGCTTATAGACCAATAAATGATGATCTTCCCACCTTGCACAGCGTTCATTGAGTTTGACATATGTATAACCTTGTAATGGGATCTCTGCCTCTCCAAAAACTAAATAATAATAAAGGAACAAGGTCTTGCTCTTGAGGATTCCAAAATCAAGATATGTTAGACTACAAGATATCTGAGATATTTTTCAGCATAAAGGTATATGATTTACAGTCTCTTTACCCACAAATTTGGTGATTGTTATCTTCTAATACTCCCAGGGAACTCTGGGATGAATTTAATAGTGTAGCATTCGGTTACAGCTTTCAGGTCTATATATGGAAGATTTTGGAAATACAACCAGAGCGCATTCCTCATCTTCACCTCATGCCTTCAGGACCTATTCTGGCCCAGTGTCTAGTGTCTAGGAACTGAACTGAAGGGGAGGATTTCCCCACGTATTATGGCTGGCTCCAATTTGTGTTCTAGGATGGGTCTCTATCATGGATAATAATTCTAATAGTTAACATTTATTGAGCACTTACTATGTGCCAAGCATTTTGATGATTATGTGCATGTCATATTTAATTTTTACACTCACCTTGTGATCTAGGCATGATTAGGATCTTTATTTTACCTGGGACAAAGTTGAAGCTAAGCAGGATAAAATAAGTGGCAGAGTTGGAACCTTACCCCAGATTGCCAGGCCCCACAGCTCTTCCTGGTACAAGCATGGTGGCATGGACAGTTCTTTCCTGGCTCTTTTTCACCTTTCTCATCTATAAAGTGAGGGTGCTAGGCTCTGTCTCTAAGACTCTTCCAGTTATAACATTCTATGACTTTAGATGTGTTGAATGCTTTATATCAAATAAAATTTTAGTAGAATCCACAGTCATATACATCATCTCCCTAACTCTTTCTTCTCTTCTTTGGCTTGCTTTCAAATGACCTGAGAGGGGATTGCAGAATAGTATACAAGCATTTTATTTTCTTCTTTTTACGTGTGAACTCACCCCAGTGGATCATTATACACTTTGGGCTTTGCTGGTTTCTGTGTCTGATTCTGGTCCTGACAGGGACCCTTTCTTGCCTACATTGATGTCTGAGAGCAGCTCTCTGGGGACATTTGGCAAGTCATGGCTTAAACAAGGTAATAGTTGTGTTCCGTAGAATGTTTTCAGCCAAGTTAGCACTGAGGCTTGAGGAAAATAGGTGATAGTTGGCCCTCTATTAAACAGAAGCATTTGAAAATATGTGAGTTCTTTGGAATGCCTGATAGTAAATATGTGGTATAATTTTTTTCAGGTTTAGCCTATCACCCCTTCAGGTTTGATTATTAATGAGGAGGCTATGAACTTTGGAGAGTGATAAAGCACTCCCTGCTCTCTGATAAATGACATGTGAAATCAAATGACATGTAAAGACACAGCAAAGAGAAAAGGAAGGTGAACTAGAAAAATTTCAAATCCTGTTCAAGGAAATGTTTAGGAAAAGCCTTTTTAGGCCAGGTGTGGTGGCTCATGCCTGTAATCCTAGCACTTTGGAAGGCCAAGGCAGGTGGATCACCCGAGATCAGGAGTTCAAGACAGCAAAACCCTGTCTCTGCTAAAAATACAAAAATTGGCTGGGCATGGTGGTACATGCCTTTAATCCCAGCTACTCGGGAGGCTGAGGCATGAGAATCACTTGAACCAGGGAGGCAGAGCTTGCAGTGAGCTGAGATTGCACCACTGCACTCAAGCCTAGGCAACAGCATGAGACTGTCGAAAGAAAGAAAGAAAAGAAAGGAAAATAAAAGCCTTATTAATTTCTCAGAGATTTTACTCCCTTCCTTAGAACAATGCATAATATAAATGTAAACTTATTCAATACCTGATGACTATGATATTTATAACAAAAACAGCATTACAGAAGGCTTTTGATTTCAACTCAACAATTAATAGCTAAGAATGGGATGATAAGCAAGTATCCATCTTTTATTCTTATATTTTGTCATCACCCATCAGTGTCTAGAATCAGAATTATTCATGTAGGATTGTGTCTGAACTTTAGAAAGATTTTTGTTACTTTTACTTCAGTTTCTTTCTTTGTGAGATAAATTAGAAATTGCTAAAACCCAAAGACCTTGACATTTGAAGGCCAACATAAATTTTTAGGAGCTTCCTCTAAAGGCTGGATATCTTGGTTTCTTAGCTACCTGACCCTCCAAAGACTGAGAAACTAGTTTTTGGAGCCTTCTGATGTCTAAAGCACACATGCACACACACAAAGTTTATATATAGAGAGTATAAAAATGAGGACCAAGGGATGGAAGAAGCAGCAAAACTATGATCACTGGATTTTATATAGTTGCTAAATATGTTTGGCTAAGAGCTTCCTGGTTGCCAAGACAAAAATGGCAACACTAAAAATTATGAGATTCCCCAGTTTCCTTCTGGTCGCAAGAAAGAAAAATATTTATTTTACTTCCGGTGATATTTTACTGTTAGAATATTCCAGAAGGCAAGAAAACAGTAGAAACCCTGTCAGTAACTGTAGAGGCATGCCTCGTTCGTAGCTCAAATATATACAGTGGTTTTATAACCCAAGAATAACCCTTAAGTGAGCTGCCTTCATGGTTCAGATTTTTTTCTCTCTCAGTTTACTTCTACTCCTTTACTGAGTTGATTGACAATTCTTTATGTATATCTTACATTCCTCTTCCCCAAGAGAGGAGAACTGGTTGGAATTGTTGGTCACTATTCAATATGGAGCATTCCTGTTGGGCACACTTCTCAAGTTAAGTAACCCTAGAAGTTATTTCCCAGCATATAGAACACCAGGTCAGCCATGTATGGCTAATTCGACCTGGTCCAGTGGAAAGAGCATGCCAAACCTCTGAGTAAACATCGTGTTGTAATAGTTTCCTCAAAAGAGAGGAGTGTAACATGTAAGAACTTTAGGTTTTGTGACCATTTGATACACTTTCCTTGCCAGAAAGGAAGAAGCCAGTGTTGACTCTATCCCTTATTCCCCACCTTTGAGCAGACACACCATTCCTGGGAAATGGTAATGGCAGGGTGTGCAATTGTTCCATTTTACCCAACTTATTCAGGGCACCAGATGAGTGAGTATTCACCCTTTTCTAGTCCTAGGCTACTGGGATTTGTTTTCAAGTAGCAATGCTAACAAGTGAAATAGATGGAAGGATCTGAGTTACAATGACCTTATTTTTTGCCTAAAATGACTTAATCAGCATCAGTGAGAGAAACAACAGGTCTATAGAATCTAGAAATCCACTTAATAGTGTAATATCAAGTTAACTTTTTTGTATATAACAAATTCTTCTCCTTCCTGACTTTTTAAATCTCCCCAAATCCTCCCTAGACTTTTTCTCAAGATGGAGACACTAGATCACTGTGGCACCAGTTCTAATTACTGTTTGTTTTATTCACATGTGGTTTTTCTTATTTTAATGCCAGGACAAGCACGAATGAAGTATGCAGAGGGAAGCATTTAGCAAACACCACATTTTCATTTATTCAGCTTCATACTGTGTTCTTAGTCAAAAGAATGGAAACCATCCCAAAGTTACTTTGATTTCTCCCACTGTATTATTTCCCTATTTAACCACAATTCCTGACCTGAATTTATTTATCTGAATTTTACTCTTTTTATTTCTACTACCCAACTTTGATATTCCCTCTTTGTATACAGTTATTTCCCCTTCTATTTATAATACTGCCCATTTGATATGTAACACTTTTACAGAAGAAACAAAACTTTTCCTGGAATTGACTTCAAAAATAAGGTTCCAATATGGACTCTTAACTGGGGATTTAGTAGTATAATTGAGGAACAACTAATGATGAGTTTTATAGCAAAATGAACACAGTTTAAGTTTGATCAACACGCAATATTCCTGGGCAGGGAGTTGAGGAGTCATGTGTTAGACTCCCACGAGTGGAAGTATGAGAATTCCACTTTTTGCCTTGCTTTTCTTTGTCTTGCATTTCCTGCCTGTGATAAATGTGTCCCAATATTTGTCCTTTGGATGTTGTTGTTGAGAATCATTTCTCATGACAGGAAATGTCAAGTCAAATAGTGTGACAGAACTTGTTGAATGATTGAGTCAACTCAACCACCAGTGGTATTGTCAACCATGGCTGTTGAATTAATGAGAACAATTAAAACTCATTTTTCAGAGGTCAAGAGAGGCTCACTTTTGTGACTTCATGTCAGATGATTGATGACTTTTTTTTTGAGATGGAGTCTCACTCTATCACCCAGGCTGGAGTGCAGTGGCATGATCTCGGTTCAGTGTAACCTCTGCCACTCAGACTCAAGCAATTCTCCTGCCTCAGCCTTCCAAGTAGGTGGGATTACAGGCATCAGCCACTGTGCCTGGCTAATTTTTGTAGTTTTTAGGAGAGATGGGGTTTTGTCCTCTTGGCCAGGCCAGTCTTGAACTCCTGACCTTGTGATCCACCTGCCTTGGCCTCCCAAAGTGCTAGGATTACAGGCATGAGCCACTGTAATGAGCCACCCAGCCTGATGACCATTTTTCCACCCTTTATTTTGACATTTTTGATATTGAAAACCACCTGCAACAGAACACCATTTAAGATCAATGACTAGTGTCAGAATGAAAGAGACACTGTTCAGATTTGAGAGGCAGAATCTTAGAAGAAACTGGGTGTTAGACGATTTGTGTTAGAATTCTAGCTGTGTGATTAGCTATGTGACCTTGGAAATATCATCAAACCTCTAAAAACCTACCTTCTATTGTTTTTTTAACTTGTAAAAGCTAGGTAATATTCTTGCTTTATTTTAATAATCAAAACATGATAAATGTGAAAGTTTGCAATCTGTAAGTCACACTGCAGATCTATTATATATTATAATTTTCTTATTTTTTTACTTAAAATTTGTTCTGAAAACATATTATTTATCAAACGTTCCTTAAATTAACTTAGTGAGTGCTATATTGGTTCTTCCTTTGGCAGGGCTGTGTATTAGTCCCTTTTCACACTGCTATAAAGACATACCTGAGAATGGGTAATTTATAAAGGAAGGAGGTTTAATTGACTCACAGTTCTGCATGGCTGGGGAGGCCTCGGGAAACTTACAATCATGGCGCAAGGCGAGAGAGAAGCAAAGGCATGTTTTACACGGCAGCAGGTGAGAGAGAGAGAAGGTGTGTGTGTGAAGCAAAGGAGGAAGAGCCCCTTATAAAACCACCATATCTCATGAGAACTCACTCATTATCATGCGAACACCATGAAGGAAACCACCCCCATGATGCTGTCAGCCTTAAACTGGGTCCCTCCCTAGACACATTGGGGATTATGGAGATTACATTTTACAATGAGATTCAGGTGGGGGCACAGCCAAACCACATCAGGCTGTTAAGGGCTATTTCACAGGAGATGTGATAGTTTCAAACAAAAGGCAAGAAAACTTTTCTTTGAACAAAAAGCTTAATTGTATGCCAGGAAGATTGACCAAAATGCTGAATAAATGTACATCTACTTAAGTAATATGGCTGTATTAGTTTTCTCTTGCTACATAACAAATTACTCCCAAATTTAGCAGCTTAAATGATACATATTTAGTATCTCACAGTTTTTCTGAGTCTGGAATTCTGCTTAGTTAGATGTTTCTGGTTCAGTGTCTCTCATGAAGTTATAGTCAGAATATCAGCTTGGGTTACAGTCATCAAAAGACTTGAGTGTGGCTGTTAATAGGAGGCCTCAGTTCCTCGCTAGCTGTTATCCAGAGGGCTCAGTTTTTTACCATATGGGCCTCACCATAGGGTTGCTTGAACGTCTTCACGAAATGGCAGCTGGATGCTGCCAGAGTGAGTGATCCAAGAGAGAAGGAGGAAGCCACAGTGCATTTTATGACCCAGGCTCTGAAATCACACACTACCACTTCTACTAGGGTTGCCAGATATGACACAAAATACCCAGTTAAATTTGAATTTCAGATAATAAATAATTATTTTTAGTATGAGTATGTCCCATGCCTGGCTCACCTGCAGTATTGTTGATTCCCAACCACATCTTTTCTCTCTTTGTAGCTATCAGTGGTGCTAAAATCTGAGTTCAAAATGCAAAGAATTTCATATATTTAAAATTAAATAAAATGCAGAGAAACTTAGAGGCAGAGAAAACGCCATGTCAACCACAAGTGTAATTAATATTTTCCAAGTAAGTATAATTCTTGAAGGACTGTGGTATTATCAGATACCCTCCATCCTGAGCCCTGAATTCTATGTATAGTGTAACTGCCCCCCATCAGGGGAAAGTACAGGGTGCCTCTAAGTTCAGCAGCACAGGAGAATGAATATAATGTTGTTCACGACCACTTCTCTCTCTCTCTCTCTCTGTGTGTGTGCATATAAGCATAAATAAAATTTACATTTTCAGACTTTGTAGACATCCGATAGTTAAACGTCAGACAATGTAAAGAGAGAGTAACAACAGTTAAGGTATAGAGATAATGCCTGAAGAAAAAAGCAATTCTTTTTGAACAGCATTCTGGGATGATATACATTTATTCCAAATTATCCAATATATGTAGTCTGCATTGATCACAGAAATGAAGTCAATGTGGAGGCAGTATGACATAGTGGCTAGGAATATAGCCTCTATGGGTCCCATTATGGCTCTGGGACTTTAGGCAAGTTTCTTATCTCAGAGGGGCTTGATTTCTTTATCTGTAAAATGGGACAAATAATAGTACCTCACAAAAAAATTCTTACAATCAAATACATTAAATTTTCTACATAGTAAGAGCTCAAAAACTGTTGGTAATAATTATTTAGGAGTGATTGAAATATAGAAATGAATAAGAATTGTTCCTAAGGAAGAAAAAGTCTGGCTTTGAATAGCTAATCGGAGAGAACTGGTGGCTTCTACATGTTTAGGTTTTATGTGCTTGGTTATCATGACTTGTGTAAGACTGATGTGCTGATTGGTAGGGTAAAAATGCTTGCGTCCTTCAGTTGCTGAGTTTCCCCCCAATAGCAGCGACTGCTTTGTTTTCCCTCAGTTCCTTTGCTCAAAGACTCAAAGACATTCCTGTTTTTTCCACACATCTTCTTCCTCCTCTTCTCTGCTACCTATTGCAGTTAGTGGGAAAGTTTTCTGAAATAAATGAGAACTCTTTCTCCTCTTCTGTCATTTATTTTCCAGATCTTTTCTAAATTATACTTCAAATGCTACTTCCCCATTTGTCACCCACTTTCCTGTCAAGGTTGACAGTGATGATTAGCATACCCTTACATCCTGCCACTCATTCCCCGCCTACCCTAGCGTCATCCTGTGGAAAGAAGTCTGCATTTACACAAGAGCAATGCCAAATATCCTTGAAAGGGGCCATGAAATGAAATGCAAAATAAATATCATTGGTGCGCTTCAGAGATGCTGTAGAAGAGATACTTGCTTTGGGTAAGAAAGGGGACTAATGACTGATAAGTTATCATTCTCTGCAAGGACTCCATGAATGTTATGGGAGATTTATCATAATTCACTATGATCTTATTTTATGATTCTTTATTGGCTCCCTGTGGCAAGTTTCTTAATTTTTCTTTCTCACTAACAAGAATGATAATTTGGGGTATGTGAGTGAGATAAAAATTCACAAATAGCTCCAAGACCACGGAGAAATTAGTTTGATGAGAATTTTGTATTTTGCCTTTTCCTTCTCTCCTTCATCTTTTATCATTGTACTACTTATTTAAAGCTGTTAGAGTTCATTGATTCTAAGGTACTTTTTCTCCCGTACAATTTTACTTCTCTGCAATAGGGCTATGTCTCATGTTTGATGGTGTTTTACAATTAATTGACAGAATTTTTTTCTTTTGCAGAATCACATGCCACAATGGTGCATCTTATAATGGATGATTTCTTAGAAGCAATGAAATAGGGCATTGTCCAGGCTTGGTGCTATGTCTGTTGCATACATTTTCTAATTTAGTCCTCACAATAATCCAGTGATTAATTAACCAGTATGTTTACTCTTAACAAACATTTAGAGTAATTGTATTTGAGCTAATACAATTAATAATAATATTTAACATATATTGAGCAGGCACTATGTAAGTCCTTTACATATACTTTCTCCATTTAGCACTTAGATGACCCTGGGAGATAGATATTGATATTTTCATGTTTGCATGTCATAGGCCAGCAAAGGAAATACTCAGGCATTGAAAAACTTGCCAAAGTTAGAGAGCTAGTAGCAGGCAAGGCAAGATTCAAGACTGGGTTGTTCTGACTTCAAAACCTATGCTATTAACCACTACCCTACATTGTGTCAAATTATTATAATTAACATTGGTGAAGTACTTTACCATTTACAATAGCTTTCACAAACATCTAATTTAATCCTAGCCTAATAACAAGTCAATGCAATTCCTTTTATATATTTTACTTTTAAAGATATAAAACACTGTTAAAAACATTATTAAAAGCCTTCTAAAAAAGGTATTAGCAAACCAAAGAAACATTAAGGAAAACTGAAAAGCTGGGACTGTTTCACTTTATTAGGACAAAGTAGAGAAAAGCTGAATCAGAGTTCATGCTAAATAGTATCCAAAGGATAATTGTCTACTTTATTATAGAAAATCAAGCTATTGCACCATATGAGCCTTTGCTCTGAGATCTAAGTTTGCATTTCCAACTAACCAAGGAAAATCAATTGGAGTATTAAAACAATGGGTAATAATAATGTGTAAAATGGATCACTGGAGTTGATAAATATGATAAATGAACTTAGGTCAATGACTCTTTTGTATAGCTTCAACTTTACAGGGAATGACTTGAAAATTCACACTATTAATGTATTTGGGTTAAATCTATTGTCTTGTTATTCTAGTGATTTATGGCCAACAAAAAAATACCCTAAAAGAGGCATATGTCTGGATGAACAAGGGAGCTATAGTTAGATTCACATTGTCCCCAAAGAATTCTAACCATTTAGAATTCTTGGTGGCTGCCAAGGTGGCTGAATAGGAACAACTCCAGTCTGCAGCTCCCAGCAAGATCAACACAGAAGGTGGGTGATTTCTGCATTTCCAACTGAGGTACCCAGCTCATCTCACTGGGACTGGTTAGACAGTGGGTGCAGCACACAGAGGAGGAGCTGAAGCAGGGTGAGGCGTTGCCTTACCCGGGAAGCACAAGGGGTCAGGGAACTCCCTCCCCTAGCCAAGAGATGCCTTGAGGGACTGTGCCTTAAGGAACAGTGCATTCTGGCCCAGATAATATGCTTTTCCCACAGTCTTTGCAACCTGCAGACTAGGTGATTCCCTTGGGTGCCTACGCCACCAGGGCCCTGAGTTTCAAGCACAAAACTGGGCAGCCATTTGGGCAGACACCGAGCTAGCTGCAGGAGTTTTTTTTCATACCCCAGTGGTGCCTGGAACACCAGTGAAACAGAACCGTTCACTCCCCTGGAAAGGGTGCTGAAGTCAGGGAGCCAAGTGGGGGTCTAGCTCAGTGGATCCCACCCCCACAGAGCCCAGCAAGCCAAGAACCACTGGTTTGAAATTCTCCCTGCCAGCACAGTAGTCCGAAGTCGGCCTGGGATGCTCGAGCTTGGTGTGGGGAGGGGCGTCCACCATTACTGAGGCTTGAGTAGGCAGTTTTCCCCTCACAGTGTAAACAAAGCCACCTGGAAGCCTGAACTGGCTGGAGCCCAACATAGGTTGGCAAAACCACTGTAGTCACACTGCCTCTCTAGATTCCTCCTCTCTGAAAAGGGCATCTCTGAAAGAAAGGCAGCAGCCCAAGTCAGGGGCTTACATTACAGATAAAACTACCATCTCCTGGAACAGAACACCTAGCGGGAGGGGCAGCTGTGAGCACAGCTTCAGCAGACTTAAATGTTCCTGCCTGCTGGCTCTGAAGAGAGCAGTGGCTCTCCCAGCAGAACACTTGAGCTCTGCTAAGGGTCGGATTGCCTCCTCAAGTGGGTCGCTGACCCCTGTGTATCCTGACTAGGAGACACCTCCCAGCAGGGGTTGACAGACACCTCATACAGGAGAGCTCCAGCTGGCATCTGGCAGATGACCCTCTGGGATGAAGCTTCCAGAGGAAGGAACAGGCAGCAGTCTTTGCTGTTCCGCAGCCTCCGCCGGTGATACCCAGGCAAACAGGGTCTGGAGTGGACCTCCAGCAAACTCCAGTAGACCTGCAGCAGAGGGACCTTACTTTTAGAAGGAAAACTAACAAACAGAAAGGAATACCATCAACATCAACAAAAAGGACGTCCACACAGAAACCGCATCCAAAGGTCACCAATATCAAAGACCAAAGGTAGATAAATCCACGAAGATGATGAAAAACCAGCGCAAAAAGTCTGAAAATTCCCAAACCAGAAGGCCTCTTCTCCTCCAAAGAATGACAATTCCTTGCCAGCAAGGGAACAAAACTGGATGGAAAATGAGTTTGGCAAATTGACAGAAGTAGGCTTCAGAAGGTGGGTAATAACAAACTCCTCTCAGCTAAAGAAGCATGTTCTAACCCAATGCAAGGAAACTAAGAACCTTGAAAAAAACGTTAGAGGAATTGCTAACTAGGATAACCAGTTTAGAGAAGAACACAAATGACCTCATGGAACTGAAAAACACCACACAAGAACTTCCTAAAGCATGCACAAGAACTTTGTGAAGCATACACAAGTATCAATAGCTGAATAAATCAAGTGGAAGAAAGGATATCAGATATTGAAGATCAACTAAATGAAAAAAAGCATGAGAACAATATTAGAGAAAAAAAATGAAAGGGAAGGAACAAAGCCTCCAAGAAATATGGGACTATGTGAAAAGACCAAACCTACATTTGATTGGTGTATCTGAAAGTGATGGGGAGAATGGAACCAAGTTGGAAAACTCTTCAGGATATTATCCAGGAGAATTCCCCAACCTAGCAAGACAGGCCAACATTCAAATTCAGGAAATACAGAGAACACTACAAGGAAGCACCTCAAGGAGTGCAACCCCAAGACACAAAATCATCAGATTCACCAAGATTGAAATGAAGAAAAAATGTTAATGGCAGCCAGAGAGAAAAGTCGGGTTACCCACAAAGGGAAGCCCATCAGACTAACAGTGGATCTTGCTGCAGAAACCCTGCAAGCCAGAAGAGAGTGGGGGCCAATATTCAACATTCTTAAAGAAAAGAATTTTCAACCCAGAATTTCATATCCAGCCAAGCTAAGATTCATAAGCAAAGAAGAAACAAAATCCTTTACAGACAAGCAAATCCTGAGAGATTTTGTCACCACCAGGCCTGCCTTACAAGAGCTCCTGAAGGAAGCACTAAATATGGAAAGGAAAAACTGTTACCAGCCACTGTAAAACATTCCAAATTGTAACGACCATTGACACTATGAAGAAACTGCATCAGCCAACGGCCAAAATAACCAGCTAGCATCATAATGACAGAATCAAATTCACAAATAACAATATTAATCTTAAATGTAAATGGGCTAAATGCCCCAGTGAAAAGACACAGACTGGAAAATTGGATAAAGAGTCACGACGTATCAATGTGCTGTATTCAGGAGACCTATCTCATGTGGAAAGACACACATAGGCTCAAAATAAAGGGATGGAGGAATATTTACCAAGCAAATGGAAAGCAAAAAAAAGCAGGGATTGCAATCCTAGTCTCTGATAAAACCGACTTTAAACCAACAAAGATCAAAAAAGACAAAGAAGGGCATTACATAATGGTAAAGGGATCAAGGCAACAAGAAGAGCGTACTATGCTCAATATATATGCACCCAATACAGGAGCATCCAGATTCATAAAGCAAGTTCTTAGAGACCTACAAAGAGACTTAGACTCCTACTGAATAATAATGGGAGACTTTAACACCCCACTGTCAATATTAGACAGATTAATGAGACAGAAAATTAACAAGGATATTCAGGACTTGAATTCAGCTCTGGACCAAGCAGACCTAACAGACATCTACAGAACTCTCCACCCCAAATCAACAGAATATACATTCTTCTCAGCACCGCATCACACCTATTCTAAAATTGACCACATAATTGGAAGGAAAACACTCCTCAGCAAATGCAAAAGAATAGAAATCATAACACACAATCTCTCAGACCACAGTGAAATCAAATTAGAACTCAGGATTAAGAAACTCACTCAAAACCACACTTGGAAACTTAACAATCTGCTTCTGAATGACTTCTGGGTAAATAATGAATTTAAGGCAGAAATAAATGTCTTTGAAATCAATGAGAATGAAGACACAACCTACTAGAATCTCTGGGACACAGCTAAAGCAGGGTTTAGAGGGAAATGTATAGCACTAAATGCCTACAGGAGAAAGCAGGAAAGATCTAAAAATCGACACCCTAATATCACAATTAAAAGAACTACAGAAGCAAGAGCAAACAAATTCAAAAGCTAGCAAAAGACAAGAAATAACTAAGATCAGAGCAGAACTGAATGAGATAGAGACATGAAAAACCCTTCAAAAAAATCAGTGAATCCAGGAGCTGGTTTATTGAAAAGATTATCAAAATACATAGACCACTAGCCAGACTAATTAAGAAGAAAAGGGAGAAGAATCAAATAGATACAATAAAAAATGATAAAGGGGGTATCACCATTGATCCCACAGACATACAAATTACCATCAGAGAATACTATAAACACCTCTACACAAATAAACTAGAAATTCTAGAAGAAATGCATAAATTCCTGGACACATAAACCCTCCCAAGACTAAACCAGGAAGAAACTGAATCCCTGACTAGACCAATAACAAGTTCTGAAATTGAGGCAGTAATTAATAGCCTATCAACCAACAAAAAGCTTGGGACCACATGGATTCACAGCCAAATTCTACCAGAGGTACAAAGAGGAGCTGGTACCATTCCTTCTGAAACTATTCCGAACAATAGAAAAAGAGGGACTCCTCTTTAACTCATTTTCTGGGACCTGCGCCATCCTGATACCAAAGCGTGGCAGAGAAATAAAAAAAAGAAAATTTAAGGCCAATATTTCTGATGAAAATTGATGCAAAAATCCTCAATAAAATAGTGGCAAACCAAATCCAGCAGCACATCAAAAAGCTTATCCACCATGATCAAGTCAACTTCATCCCTGGGATGCAAGGCTGGTTCAACTTATGCAAATCAATAAACATAATCCATGACATAAACAGAATCAATGACAAAAACCACATGATTAACTCAATAGATGCAGAAAAAGCCTTTGATAAAATTCAACACCCCTTCATGCTAAAAACTCTCAGTAAAATAGGTATTCATGGAACTTATCTCAAAATAATAAGAGCTATTTATGACAAATCCACAGCCAATATCACACTAAACGGGCAAAAGCTGGAAGCATTCCCTTTGAAAACTGACATAAGACAAGGTTGCCCTCTCTCACCACTCCTATTCAACATGTTATTGGAAGTTCTGGCCGGGGTAATCAGGCAAGACAAAGAAATAAAGGGTATTCAATTAGGAAAAGAGGAAGTCAGATTGTCTCTGTTTGTAGATGACATGATTGTATATTTAGAAAACCCTATTGTCTTAGCTCAAAATCTCCTTAAGCTGATAAGCAACTTCAGCAAAGTCTCAGGATACAAAATCAATGTGCAAGCAATATGAAAAATCACAAGTATTCCTCTACAACAATAATAGACAAACAGTGAGGCAAATCATGAGTGAACTCCCATTCACACTTGCTACAAAGAGAATAAAATACCAAGGAATGCAACTTACAAGGGATATGCAGGACCTCTTCAAGGAGAACTACAAACCACTGCTCAAGGAAATAAGAGAGGACACAAACATGGAAAAACATTCCATGTTCATGGATAGGAAGAATCAATATCACAAAAATGGCCATACAGTCCAAAGTAATTTATAGATTCAATGCTACCCCTTTCAGGCTACTATTGACTTTCTTCACAGAATTGGAAAAAACTACTTTAAGTCTCATGTGGAACCAAAAAAGAGTCCATATAGCCAAGACAATCCTAAGCAAAAAGAACAAAGCTGGAGGTATCTTGCTACCTGACTTCAAACTATACTGCAAGGCTACAGTAACCAAAACAGCATGGTACTGGTACCAAAACAGATATATAGACCAATGGAACAGAACAGAGCCCTCAGTAATAACATCACATGTCTACAATTATCTGATCTTTGACAAACATGACAAAAACAAGAAATGGAAAAGGATTTCCTATTTAAAAAATGGTGTTGGGAAAATTGGCTAGCCATATCCAGAAAACCGAAACTGGATGCCTTCCTTACACCTTATACAAAAATTAACTCAAGTTGGATTAAAGGCTTGAATGTAAGACCTAAAACCATGAAAACACTAGAAGAAAACCTAAGCAATACCATTCAGGACATAGGCATGGGCAAACACTTCATGACTAAAACACCAAAAGTAATGGCAACAAAAGCCAAAATTGACAAATGGCATATAATTAAACTAAACAATTTCTGCACGGTAAAAGAAACTATCATCAGAGTGAACAGGCAACCTATAGAATGAGAGAATATGTTTGCAATCTGTCCATATGACAAAGGGCTAATATCCAGAATCTACAAGGAACTTAAAGAAATTTACAAGAAAAAACAGACAACCCCATCAAAAAGTGGGCAAAAGATATGAACAGGCACTTCTCAAAAGAAGACATTTATGCAGCCAACAGACAAATGAAAAAAGGCTCATCATCACTGGTCATTAGAGAAATGCAAATCAAAACCACAATGAGATACCATCTCATGCCAGTTACAATGGCAATCATTAAAAAGTCAGGAAACAACAGGTGCTGGAGAGGATGTGGAGAAATAGGAACGCTTTTACACTGTTGGTGGGAGTGTAAATTAGTTTAATCATTGTGGAAGACAGTGTGGCGATTCCTCAAAGATCTAGAACCAGAAATACCATTTGACCCAGCAATTCCATTACTGGGTATATACCCAAAGGATTATAAATCATTCTACTATAAAGACACATGCACACATATTTATTGTAGCACTACTCACAATAGCAAAGACTTGGAACCAACCCAAATGCCCGTCGATGATAGACTGGATAAAGAAAATGTGTCACATATATACCATGGAATTTTATGCAGCCATAAAAAAGGATAAGTTCATGTCCTTTGCAGCAACATGGATGAAGCTGGAAACCATCATTCTTAGCAAACTAACACAGGAACAAAAAACCAAACACCGCATGTTCTCACTCATAGATGGGAGTTGAACAATGAGAACACATGGACACAGGGAGGGGAACATCATACACTGGGGTCTGTCAGAGGGTAGGGGGTTAGGGGAGGGATAGCATTAGGAGAAATACCTAATGTAGATGACAGGTTGATGGGTGCAGCAAAACACCGTGGCATGTGTATACCTATGTAACAAACCTGCACGTTCTGCACATGCATCCCAGAACTTACATATAATAAAAAAATGAAAATTTTAAAAAAATCTAGAATTATCATAAAGGCACAGAGTTGTAGAATTTTAGAGATAGGAGGAGTCTCAGGAGGTTGAGCATTTCCCACTTACACAGATAGAACATGAGCTCTCTTAAACAGCCATCAATATTTCATTTCTTCTTTCTTGGGCATCTTCTTTAATTGCAATTTGTCCTTGTCTTATAAGTCTTTATAGGTACCTGACCTGGGTTTGTGGTTTTGATACTTTTATTTTCTGGAACAATACCCTTTCTAATCCCTTTCTGACAGGGGGAGGGGAGGCAGTGATATGGAATGTAATGTCACTTTTGACAAAGGGGTAGAAATATTACCATTTTGAACACCAGGCATCCTTCTCCAACGTGTCCCATGTTTTATGCAAGAGATGGATTATGTTTGGCCCTGAATGCCTGCCTTTTAGTCAAAGATCTCTAGGGTGAATGAAGCACCTCCCAACTAGGTAAAGGATTAGTAGCCAAGGTGAGGAAAAGAAATCTTTCTTTTATCCAATTCCAAACTTTCCCTTCTTCCTGTCCTTCTGTCTATGGAGCAAAACCCTCACAGTAAAAAAGCCTATATAGCCCAAGAGACAGGCAATAATTTTTTATCTCAATATTTAAATAAAATTTCTTATATTTTTCTTTAAAAATATTACCCAACATTATTTGCCATTGAATTACAATGGATTTAGAACTGGAATATACCTCAGAGATTATCCATTCCAAATTCTCTTATTTTGCAAATGAAAGATTTTGTAACTGGAGTGATTAAACGCCTTACCCAACAACATATAGCTATTTGTGGCAGCTGTAAATCTAGAACCTTTGTGTTACAGTCTGTTTGTGCTGTTGTAACAAAATACCACAGATTAGTTAATTGATAAAGAACAGAAATTTATTTTTCACAGCTGTAGAGGCCAGGAAGTCCAAGATCAAGACTCTGGCATATGATAAAGGCTGCTGTCTGCTTCCAAGATGGCACTTTGAATGCTGCATCCTTTGGAGGGGTACAGCGCTGCACCTTCACATGGCACAAGGTGGAAAAGCAAAAAGGAACAAAACTCCATCCATCAAGCCCTTTTATAACAGCATTAATCTATTCATGAAGGCAGAGCCCTCATAATCTAAACACCTTCCAAAAGACCCCACCTTCCAACACTATTGCAATGGGGATTAAATGTCCAACACATGAATTTTGAGGGACACATTCAGACCATAGCACCTCATTTGATGACTCCCAACTTGACTCTCCCCCTACAAAAAATTTTTCAATTTTCAATTAATATTGTAAACTTCTTACAAGTAAGAACAATTCCCATAAAACTTTTTTCTTTGGAAAACTGGCAAAAGATCCTGACTAGGTTGCGAAAGAGATTGCTCTTTAAGACAAAGTTTCAGAAATGACCTTTGAGGGCATTTTCCATATTTCTGATTAGTGGGTGCAATAACCTTTAGCTGAAGAAAAGGGCACCCCAAAGAGCAGAGCAATAATAGAGGAATTACTTTGGCAATTACTATTACAAGTCCACCTTTGAAAGCAGGTGGAGAAGTCAGTGATGGAAAAAGCCAGCATCACAACCTATGATAAGAACAGAAATGTCAATATCAACCATCTAGGGCATTTCTTTGCCTTCTCTGATTGGTAGCAAAAAACAAAACGAAACAAAACAAGCAAAAAAAAAAAAAAAAAAACAGTATGGTTTTTTCCAGTTTAGTGAAAGGTATTTTCTATGCAGCTAGGTGTAATTAAACCTAAGAAATTACTTGGTATCTTTTAATTAATATAAGCCATAGCCTTGCCACCTCTAAAATGAAAGTAGTGTAACTGAACCAGCTTACCTCATATGATAAACATAAATTTAATAAATGATAAGACTGAGAAAACCATTCTGGTTTTGAGTGAAATGTTTGAACTCTGTTAGAGCTTCCTCTGAATGAGAGTAGCCTTTAGATGCATTTCTTTAGATTATTTTATTTAAGTGCTGACTCCTGCTTCCCAGTTCTCTATAAGATATGGAAGAAGACAGAGCGTATCTTACCTAAGATGAGAAAAGCTTCAGGTCATTTTTATTTAACCAATTCAGCTGAGGACAATTGAGTGAGGGAATGCTAGATGTACCCAAGTGTATGCCTTCAACATTTCCCACAACACAGGCTCGGCTTTGCCCATGGTGGGCATACCGATCATAAACAAAGCCCATCCTAGCATAGCAGAACACAGATTAGACCAATAAACCCTTTATTTGAGCAAGTTACATTTGCTTTAGTTTCTTTTATCTCACCAAAGAATGCAATGAGAAAAAATTACCTTTTCTGTGACATTAGTTTTTCTAGATTCCCAAATCCTTCTTTTTCTGTTGGTGTTTTCC
>NW_012105642.1:2612291-2626889 GCF_000951045.1 Mandrillus leucophaeus | reverse complement strand
CGATTCTCTTGCCTCAGCCTCCCAAGTAGCTGGGACTACAGGCGTGCGCCACCATGCCCAACTAATTTTGTATGTTTAGTAGAAACATGATTTCACCATGTTGGTCAGGATGGTCTTGATCTTTTGACCTCCTGATCTGCCTGCCTTGGCCTCTCAAAGTGCTGGGATTACAGCCATGCACCACCTTGCCTGGCCCATCTTTGACATCTTAACCAGTGCTCCTAACCGGTTCCTGACCTCCAATTTAGAATAGGACTCTACCTGGACAGATGATTTAAAGAACCATATAAAACAAAAATATTTACAGCTATATAGCACCTTTTTAGATATAAAAGTACTTCCTCATTCATTAACAGAAAATTAGGCCAAGATTTTGAGGTATATGCTTTCTCAAAACCTGAAGTAATCTTCACAAACCAACTATCTTAAGGCATCAGCCTAGCTTTGCCACTGGACTTAAAATTTCTGTTAACAGCTTTCCCCTCTGGGGAGAGGCCAGAAATGTTATGAGAATAATGAAGCCACCACTGGATTCAGACAATTTCCTGGACAAAAAATGAAAATGTCCTGTGAACTCAAAATAATGTTAGTTATTCTATGGACTTCGTGGGTTGCTGTGCATGCATTTATGCATATGCATTTTTATCTCTGTTTCCCTGGACACTCCTTCATCAAATTTAATTGTTCTCATTTTTTTCTGTTAATACCCCTTGACCACATCCAAATCCTTGATTTCATGCTAAGGCTTTGAGACACTAAGAAGGAGCTATGCTACTTGGTGTAAGTGGAGGTTCCACTTCAATTTAAGAATTTCTGAAATTGCCTTAAGCTGTAATCAGAGCAAAGGAGCAAGTGTCAGAATATTTCTGTCTGTAATGGAAATAACCAGAGAAATGCAAAATATTTTTCTCTAGTCCATTCTCACCAATTCTATTTTAGATTCCAAGGCAACTGTCAGTTTGATACCTGGGTCCCTTTAAGCAGAAGTTTTGACTTGCAATAAATTTAACAGGCTGCAGGTTATTAAATGACTGTTCTCTTTATAACAGCTCCCTCTCCCTTTTGTATGAAAAATTAAAAATGGAAATCACATAGTCAAAAAATCCTGATTTATTTAGGTTCCTCCTTAACTTCACTCGTCCAACCAATTGGGAGAAACAGTGCTTTTAGAAGAATGTCTTAATTTTGGTTTCTCTGGAAGCAAACTCTGAGAAAAGAAATTGAGTACAAGTAGTTGATTTGGAAGGTGATCCCAGGAAACAGCAGTCTAGATGTGGGGAAGAGAAAAACAGAAGGAGTCAATAAAGCCTTTCTGATTAAACAAATTACCACTGTGGATAACTGAAGCTCATTCCTGCTGGAGAACTCTGGGAACTAGTGTAGAACACACAGCTCCATGCTCTCTCCCTGGAGGAGTGAGAGAGCTGGGGCATTTATAAATAACTCCAAAACCATCAGATTTTGTTTGAGAACTGCTGGTGGGGATGTTTTGCAACTTACCAGCAATAGGTCCTTGATTATATCACTTAAGTCCTTGAATTTCATTTTCTTAAGAACAAAGTGAAAACAAGAATATTGCTTCACAAGATTGTGGTAAGAATTCCATGCACTAGTGTGTTAAAGGGGTTTGTAAATTACTAATTTGCTAGACAAATGTTATTTATTATTAATATAGGTGAATAACACATGCTCTACACCACCAAGGAGCTTGAAGTCTTATGGAATGAAGACATAAACATAAATAAATACAGCAGTTCTCCCTTATCCTTGGTTTCACCTTCCACACTTTTCGTTACCAAAGGTCAATCACAGTTCAAAAATCTTAAATGGAGAATTTCAGAAATAAACAATTCATAAGCTTTAAATTGTGCACTGTTCTGAGTAGCATGATGAAGTTTCACACTGTCCAGCTCCATCTTGCCGGGGTCATGAATCCTCTGTTTGCCCAGCGTATTCATGCTGTAGCTGCCACACATCCACTAGTCACTTAGTGGCCATCTCAGTGGTCAGATTGACTATCGCAGTATCGCAGTGCTTGTGTTCAAGTAGCCTTTATTGTCCCTAATTGTTCTATTTTATTATGAGTTATTATGGTCAATCTTGTACTGTGCCTAATTTATAAATTAAACTTTATCATATGTATGTATGTACAGGGGAAAAAATGCATAGTATATATAGGTTTTTGTCCTATCCGTAGTTTCAGGCATCCACTGGGGGTCTTGGAATATATTCCCCATGGATAAATGGTGACTACTGCAACTATCAAAGACAATATGTAATCCGTGCCATTAGAGAGGAACAAATTTGTCTGATAGTACAATGGATTAGGAACCTAGGCTTTGGAGTTCCAACCTTTGCTCTGCCACTTATTAGTTTTGTGATCTTGGGCAGTTTACTTGCTCCCTATGAGTCTCAGTTTTCTTATCTACACAATGGGAATGCCAGAAATGTTCATGAAGTTGGTACAAATATTAAATTAGACAATACAGGTAAAGTGCTTAGTACTTATTAAATGGTGGTATTATCACTATTATTATTATTTCTGCTGCTACTCCTACATGGGACTCAGAGGAGGGAGAGATTACTAGTTTGGAATGTGAAAGGCTCTAGGAAGTCTCCTGACATGAGGTAGTGAATATGGAAGTCCTTCATTAACTGTACTTTCTATCATCAATTTCAAGGTATGATTAATCATACATAAGGTTACGTGACTTGGGCATTATAGTCTGTAGAACTATGGAGGCAGACGTAAGAGAGGAAAGGCATTTTAAATATGAGAAACGGAACATGGAAATGAGAAAAGACTGCAGTGTCTCAGGCATGTTTTGCAAAGAGTGAGCAGAGTGGTGGGCATGAGGAGGAGGAAGAACGAAGTGGGAGATGGTGTCAGTACAGGGAAGGTCTCAGGGACCAAGGTAAAGAGCTGGAGACCCAATTAACATTTTGAAGAGATGAGTGACTTGGAGTCATTGCTCTCACAGCCTTGCAAGCCTGAGCCTTCAGATCCACTCATGTGTGGCCTCTTCAGTGCTGAATCCAGAGCCACCATTGTACTGCCTGGCTTGATTTCCTTCTCCTTCCTCTGTCCTGGGTGCTTCTCTTCTGACTCTCCCACTTGTCTTCTTGCTAGTCTTTGCTAATGCTGCACTCCTCACCTGGAGTCCCCTTTCCCAATTGCATCGTCCTTAATCACAGCCAGCCATGCATTTCCCACAGCGATCCCTTCTGCCTTAGCACTTTCAACACTTTTAGTCCCTACCTTCCACTTGACCCATTTCCCAACAAGAGTAAGGCCTTTCAATGCAGAGAATGTATTTTCTCTTTTCATATTCCACATAATTTTGGATTCACAGAGAGTTCTTAGCAAATACTTGGCTGCTGAGACCAGTGGCCATACCTTCCCAAAAGGGCCTCAGCTTGTGTTTGTTAGGTCAATTGTGTCTTTCTTGAATGCACCTGGTCATAGTCAGCGTAGTAAAATGACAGGCCTGTCTCGACTTCTTTAAAGAAGGTCTGGTGATGTTACCATTATATGGCAATGTGAAATGGGATCCATGAAGCTCTAGGTAGCAATTTGGGAAAAAAGACTGATGTTTTCTGTGATGTTTTGGATATAACTGTCTTGTGTGCTATTAAATTTCACCTCTATTCACTACTAGCTTTGAACCAGAAGTCAAGAGATCCCATTTTAGTTCCAGATTTTCCATGAACTAGCTGTGTGCATTTGGGCCAGTGTTTTCCTCTCTTTACCAGTAATGGCTGTCATTTATTTGACTGAGTGCTAGATACCATGCTAAGTGCTATACATTCATTATCTCAATCTTCACATCACCCCTGTGAGGTGGGTACCACGACTCATCCTATTTTCGGATGAGTAGAATCAGGTTCCAGTCAGTAAAGTAACTGGCTCAGAGACACAGAACTAGTTAAGTGGCAAAATCAGAACTTAAAGCCCGGGATGTCCGATTCCAAAGTCTATGAGTTTAACCACTATGCTTCATTGCCTCAGTTTCTTCAATACTCTGCATTTTCAGCCTTACATAAAGAGATGGGACTCAGATCTTTAGGATAATTTCTAAGTTTATGACTGTACTCTAGGATCTCATGTTATTTCAGGCATGAAATAGAGATCTGTAACTTGTAACTCTGCCATCATCCAGCTTCTAGCTAAGGCTATTCCCTGAGGAAAGTCTCTCACTCTCACTTTGCAGGGTGTGTGTGGTGGGGTGGCTGACCTCTGCTCCTCCCACCACCTCCGGGGCTGGCATGGGACCAAGGACCAGGCTGATCAGCTTGTTGTATCCTTGGGCCACAGTGCTTGGTTCAGATTTGACCATGTGATTTAATTCAGGCCAGTAGTAATGAGGCTCAGGAATTTTGTTCTGACTTTGGAGGGAAACAAGTACTCATTTGTACTGAAATTGAACCTGGGAAGATGTAGACTCAGAGCTTGTAGCAGTCAGCCACATTGCTGCTTGTGGAATCTGGGAATAAAACTACACGGAACAGAGGAGAGTCAAAAGAGGGAAGGACTGAATCTTAGTGACATTGTGATATCCCCTGAATCCAGCCCTGTCAGAGGTCAAGGTCTAAGGTTGAACTTCCTGATAATTGAACCAATGTGTTCCTTTTGCAAGGTTCAGTTTTCTGTTTCTGAGCACCAAAAGATAAGAGGGGATCATGATTCTTTTCTTTTTGGCACAAACCTACCAAAATCTGATTGAACAAGCAATTTCTTCAGGATCACACCCAGTCAGAGTGCATCAGGCCTGGAATCACCTCTAATTATTGTAGGACATATATTATTACAGTGGATGGAAAAGTACCTAATTTATCATGTGATAAAATATCTGTTAAGTGGTACGATGAAACTTTATGATTCCCTTCTGCCAAGAGGCTGCCTGATCATTTGCTTGTCTCCAGAAGATGTTAATTGCTAATTGTCAATGTGCATTTCAGGAAAGTGAGCTGCTGACCGTGATGCCTGTTAGCTTCCAGTGGCAACTCGTGTCTGTCCTCTTCATTTCTTTGTAATTACATTTGAACTTTGAAACCCAAAATCATTTAGATTGAGGCAATATAACTTGATTGAATGAATTATCTCTGTATTTTTACATTAGTCATTATATTTCACTGAATCGTGGAATGTTAGGGTCAAAAGAGACCTTTAGAGAATAGATTTTCCAACCTCTCTAATTTAGTAGATGAGGGAAATGGCAGCCAGATGTTGACACTGAGTCACAGGGTAGTAAGAGGCTGTTGGGGACTAGAATCAAGGTCTTCTGATGAAACCAGGATAATTTTCACTATACTATACCATCTCTCTTGACCCTGTCCTCATGTGTTACATGAATATAAACTAAGAAAAGCCCAAGAGACATGCTGAATAAGTGTAGTCTGCCAGATATGAATTTACATCATTGATAGTTCCCCCTCCCCAGTTCTTTTTCCCCACCTTCTGTTCTTTCCCTGTGTCAGGCTAAGGGGGTTGAAATGTCTCCTGGGTAGCCGATTCAGTCAGGAAACCTACCAGGAAGTGAATGCAAAGTAAGGTAAAACCTTAGGCATTTGTCCCCACAATTTGTGATGAGTTTTAGGGAATTTGTGATGAGTTGTGGTGCCTGGAAAAGAACAAATTTTTCTATGTGATATAAGAAAATTTATTTTCTAATTACAGGTGGTTTTTGAGTTTTCATTACAGTAGGTTTGATCCATTCTGTGCCTGGCAATACTGTTAGAACTTCAATTTATATTATTATCCTTGAAAATAAGAAGATCCTAATTATTAGTTACATTCTGTAATTTATCTATTTTTCTTTCTTTCTGTGTGTGTTTGTTTTTGTTTTTGTTTTTTTGAGACAGGGTCTCACTCTATCACCCAGGCCTGAGGGCAGTGGCATGATCATAGCTCACTGCAGCCTTGACTTTCTGGGTTTAAGCAATCCTCCAACTTCAGCCTCCCAAGTAGCTGGAACCACAGGTGTTTTTCTTTTCTCCAGATTTACTTTGTGCACCAAGATTTCAACTGTTTCAATGAGAGAGAAGATTAAATTTGTTTTGGGATCACCGAGTCCGTGTAGACTAAAGCCACTTAGCAACACTGCAAAAATGCTATCTTAATTCATCATTAAGCGTCTCCCTCCTAAAAACTTAATTAGTACACTGCTGTCAGTAGTTTTTCAGAATAAGAAATCAGAGAAGAATCAGAAGGAGGACCAATAGGAAACTTGGATTTCCTGTTGGATTTATAAGGACACATTTTAAAAGATGGCTTTCACTTTAGTGACAGTAAATAACTGGAAGTGCTAACAACCATCCCTGAGGTTGGTTAACCAAGGGCATAGACTGTCACTCAGACTCTCAGAGTGAAGAGGGACAGCTGCAGAAATTACCCTTTGAAAATGGACGTGTATAAGTGATGGCCCTTTTCTGTTGTCTCTGAAAATGTACATTGCAATTCATCAGTACAGCGTCAAAGACAAAATTTAGGCTCCCTGAATTTTTGAGCTTTTGATAGACAGGCTTAATAATAAAAAGTGAGAGCCTCAGTTCAGAATTAGAAACATAACTTAGCAATTTATAAAGTAAAGTTAAATTTTGACACTAAAAAAATCACATCACAAATATCTGTTTAATTATTGATTCTTGCTAGAAGTATTAAGGTCATAAGAAGAAGAAAGGTAACTTTGGAAAATATCAGAATGAAGCCCAGTGTAACCTTTCCTAAAGTAAAATGATTGGGAGGTGATTGTATATTTTTTTAAACAATTAGGCAAGTGATAATATTGATCCTGATAAACTGGGTTTCTAACCAAAGGTGATAATCTTAGGACCCAGTTCTATTTTATGGAAGATGTATTGAGAGCTTAGTGGATGTCTTTTAGAAAGTGTTAAATCCCTGTGAAAAATTCTGTCAAGCCAATAGGAAAACTCCCCACTCTCTGCTAGCAGTAAAGCATATTTTATGGACTTGAAATGTTAAAGGTAAATGGACAAGTTTACTGCCGATTTAGTGTCCTGTCTCTGCCGAGTTCTAAAGCTTCATGTAGTAAAGAAAGGAAGGACCTTTTAATAGGAACTGCCCCATTGGACCCCTGGAAGGGGGCTGAAGGAGGGCAAGGGACTGAGCAAGGGTGGCCATTTAACACAGGTGGCAGGTGTTACAAAGATGGCTGTGTTAGCAGTGCAGAAATGCCCTTCGGAGCCTTTTCACAAAACCACTACCACAAAACAAACACCACCACAACAAAAACCAGCCAGGACGGTGAAAAAATGAAAAAGTGCCAGATTGTAGGCCCCCAATCACATCTGACAGGTGGGCACAATGCCAGCCCTTCCTGAGGACCCTCCCAGCCTCCAGGGCTCCTCAGGGTCCACAGTCCTACAAGCGTATGGCACTCTAGAGTTGACCTTTTTCTGCTGTCTGTGCCATTATGTTGACCCATGGTTGAAGATGAAATAATTAATGCAGTCTTCAACAAATCCTTATTGGACACCTATTCAGTGGCATCCTATGATTCTTATAAAAGTATCCAAATATGGATTAACATAACTACATTTTTCACTGATACAGTAGTAGATCGTAGACCTCTAATCCAGCTAGTTAATTACATTCCAACTAGTTAGAACTCTTCACTTGAATATTAAATAATTAATGCAAATCTTAAATACTGAGTGAGCACCTATTGGGTGGCAGATTTTATTGCCTCACACCCCAGAAAGACTCTTTATTTATTGAACAACAATGACATTAAATTAATAAGAAGAACATAGTCCCTGCCATTTGGGTTTAGTGAGGAGACAGGCAATAAGCAAGTAAACAAACAAACAGAGAATTTATAAATTGTTGTAAGTACTAAGAAGGAAACAAACAGGGCTCAATAATAGAGGACATTAGGAGAAAGAAGAAAGCTGAGACCAATAGATGGACCATTACTTGTGCAAGAGCAGCCAAGAAGTTATTGGTGGAAAGGAGATTTTAGAATCTATAAGCAATTCCTGAGCTCTATGTCCCAGGTATTGTTCTAGGCACTGGTAGAATAGCAGCAAAAGCAACATCGACTAAAATGTTTGCCTCTATGGACCTTTAATTTTAGTTTGGAGATATAGACCACAAATAAATGAGCAAATAAAAACATATAGTATGTTTATATTTCTAATTACTATGGAGAAATAAAGCAAACCAGGGAAGGTGGATGAAGAGTGCCAGGTGGCAGTGACTTACTCTATTAAGTACTTTGATCGGGAAAGCCTCACTATTAAAGTGACATTTAAGCAGATACATGAAAGAAGTGAGGGAATGAGTCAGGCAGGTATCTCAAGAAAGAGCACACTAGACCTGCTTTGTCTAATATGGTATGCACTAGCAACATGTGGCTGTTTACATTTAAAGTAAATAAAACGTGTACAATTAAAAACTCAATTCCTCAGTTGCATTGGCCATATTTCAAGTGCCCAATAACCGCAAGTGCCTGGTAGCTACTGTACCTAAAACAGATCTAGAGCAGATCTAGAACAGCACAAATCTAGAACATTTCCATCATGACAGAGAGTTCTATTGGATAGACAGAGGGACTAGCCAGTGCACAAAGACTTTCAGAGGAAAGAGGGTATGGAGTGTTTGAACAATGGCAAGAAGACAGGCGCAGTAGTAGAGGACCGACTGACAGAATTGGAGGGTGCGAGGTCTCAGCGGTAGCTGGCAATGATAGGAGCACAACTGGGCCTCGAAGGCAGTTGTAAGAATATGGGCTTTCACTCAGAGTGAGTTGGGAAATCACTGGAGGGTTTTGAGCTAGGGAATGCCATGCTTAGTCTTACATTTAAGGGGATCATTCTAGCCTAGGGTCAAGGGCAGGAGCAAGGGGACCATTTAGGAGTCTCTTATAGTCAACCAGGCAAGAGATGATAGTGAATTGATCCAAACCAATCATAGTCTGGATATTTTTAAGGCAGAGCCAAGAGAATTCGCCAATATTTCAAGTGAGAAGTGATGGTGGCATGGATTGGGTTTGTGTCATTGGAGGTAGTGAAAGGGTTGGATTCTGATTTTGCACCAAAGGTAGAGCCAACAAGATTTACCAGTAGAGCAAATGAATGGTATGAGGGGAACAGAAGAAGCCAGGATGTGTCCAAGATTTGAGACTTAGACAAAATGCAGGTGGAATTGCCCTTAGCAGATATGGGGAAATTTGGGGTAGAGTACGTTTGGGGGGAAAATTAGGAGTTCAGTTTCAAACATGTTAACCTTAAGAGGCTTAGTAGAAATCGGAGTAGAGATGCATATTAAAGACTAGAACTCAGGAGAGAGATGTGACCTGGAGGTAGAAATTTCAACTATGAATGTGCAGGTGACAATCAAAGCCCTGAGACTGGAGTGTGTGCAGATGGAGGTGTAAGGACTGAGTCTTGGGGTACTCCACAGCGAAGAGTTTGGGGAGATAAGGAGAACCAGCAAAAGGGCTGAGAAAGACTGGTCTGTAAGGTAGGAAAATCAAGAGGGCGTGGAGTTCCCAGATGCCATGGGAAGAAACTGTTTCCGGGAGGAGGGAATGATCAACTGTGTCAAATGCTGCTCACACTTCAAGTAGGATGAGGACTTTAAAGCAGTCATTCAATTTAGCAGCATGGAAACCACTGGTGTCTTTTTCAAGATCAGTTTCAGGGAAGTGGATTCAAAAGAGTATGGGAGGGGATGAACTAGAGAGTTTTGCTTTAAAGGGCAGCTGAGAAATGAGGTGATAGCTAGAGGGAAAAGTGAGTAAAGATTGTTTTGTTTTGTTGAGATGTAAGAAATTACAGCACACTTGAATGCCGATGAGGATAATTCAATAGAGAGGGAAAATTTAATTATGCGTGAAAGACAGGGAACAACTGCTAGGGAAATATCCTAAAGTAGGCAAGAGGGGATGGCACCTACTGCGCAATTGTGGGGAATGAATTTAGGTAGAAGCAAGGACAGTGAGTCCAGGAAGCAAACAGGAGTGACAGGAGGGAAGGCAGGGCATATGGACACCAATGCAGGTGGGAGGGTAGATGTGGTTATGAGAGCATTCAGAATTTCTCTTCTTATTGCGTCTGTTTTCTCCATGAAATAAGGAGCAAGGGCATTCATTAGCTGGGAGTGAGGGAATGGGAGGAGTTGGGATGCTAGGGGAAACACAAAGCATGAAATACTTCTCTTAGGAAAGGGTGAGAGGGAATGGACTGGGGGATGCAGTAGGATTACTGGGTACTGCTATAACCCTTTGAGGTTCAAGGTCTTTAACTTAAAGGCAGAGCATTTTTAATGGTTGTAGTTTTCTTCCCCTAGCCATTTCAGCTACGCAGGTATAAAATCAGGGTTGGTAAAGAGTTGGATTTACCTAGAGTAGGGTTTGGTTGGAGAATACAAAAACAATGAGGGGCATAAAAGTGGGGGTTGTATACACATCAAGGAATGACACACCTGGCATAGAAGCTGGGTAATAAGGAAGTGAGGACATATGAGGTTTAAAGGACAGGAAAATGGCTTTAGAACTAGCGGACTGCTTGTCCTAGTTGGGAATGAAGAATCACAGGAGGCGATGGATCTGCTTTCCAGAGTGGACTATTTGGAATTGAGAGTATGGAGCGTTGTTAGGAATGATGAGGTCCAGAGAATGACTGTGGGGTAAATGGCTGAGACTGTGTATGGGACAAGGTCATTGGAAGACAGGAAGGAAGTCAAGGAATTAAGATGCCATGCAACTGGAAGGATTCTCTACATCAATATTAAAGTCATCAGGAATGATGACAGGAGCAGTATTGGAGAAAGCAGCAGTAAGTCAGGACCTAAGAAAGATCTCCAAGAATAATGGGGAGTGACAGGGATCTGTAGAAGCCTGTAACAAGAACTAGTAGTAAGGGGTAAAGCCAGATCTTGTGGTGTTTATAGAGGAGGGGAGGAGAAAGGTCTTTAAGTAGAATGAAGCATAGGATGCCTTAGAACCCTATTCTTTCCTTAAATGCCTTTATCTTCACCTAACTACCATAAATACCTTTTCCCTGCTGGGTCAGGGGAAAGAGCTGGGTTGGCACCAGAGTTGGCACTGCTCATGATTTTTGTCAGTTAAGGACAAATTGTGTTCTTATAATATTCCTGAGTCTCAAGGTTGTGAAGACACATAATTGCAGAGATGCCAGAGGGAACATGGCCCGTTGGTGAAAGTTTTCAGTTCTAGAATCAGAAAACCTATATCCAACCTACCTTTCTCTACTTACTGTGTGACATTGGGCAAATCACTAAATCTGTTTTTGTTCTCCATGTTCTCATCTGTGTGACAGAGTTAATAGTAGCAATCCTTACAATTGCATGGCATCTTAATCTATTTTATCAAATTGTGGTGAGGATTAAAGGAAATAATTTACATTAAGGGCCTTGAATGTAGGATGTAACTGGTAAGTTTCAGCTATTGTCAGTGATATTCAGATTGTGATGTTCATATTTCCTCAGCAAAATGTACTTTGCAAAGTACATTCATTCCTAGATTGGGAACTGGTTGGTTCCTTACTGGATTTGTAATTCAGGTAGGTCTCACCAGAAGTAAAGGCCTCTTAGATTTCCCAAACAGGACTTCTCCCCAGGCTGACCTAGTGGATTATCTGTCCTCTATTCAACAGTTGAGAAATCTCCAAACTGCTTTCCACAGTTGTTGAACTAATTTACATATACACCATCAGTCTGTGAGTGTTACCTTTTCTCTGCAGCCTCACCAACATCTGTTATTTTTCGACTTTTTCATAGTAGCCATTCTGACTGGTTTGAGATGCTATCACATTGTGGTTTTGATTTTCATTTCTCTATGATTAGTGATGTTGATCATTTTTTTCATGTTTAAAGAAACATAAATTATTCTACCAAAAGGTACATGCACTCATATGTTCATTATAGCACTGTTCACAATGGCAAAAACAGGGAATCAATCTAGATGCCTACAAATGGCAAATGGGATAAAGAAAATGTGATACATGTACACCATGGAATACCATGCAGTCATAAAAAAGAACAAAATCATTTTCCTTGCAGCAACATGTATACAGCTGGAGACCATCATCCTAAGCAAATTAACACTGAACAGAAAACCAAATACCATATGTTCTCATTTATAAGTGGGAACTAAACAATGAATAGACATAGATATAAATATGGGAACAAAATACACCAAAGGCTGCTATAAGAGGGGGTGAGGAAGGGTGACAATGGTAGAAAAACTAATTATTGGGTACTGTGCTCACTACCTGGGTGATGGGATCAATCGTACCCCAGACCTCAGCATCACACAATATACCCTGCACATGTACCCCCTGAATCTAAAATAAAAATTGAAATAAAAAAAGCTGGTTGAAAGGAGAATTTGCTTGTGACCTTGAGCAAACTATTTAATCTTTTGAACATTAGTTTTGGTATCTGTAAATTGAGATAATAATACTTCTCTGATCTTACTCAGGTACTCAATAAATATTTGCTGAATCAGTCAGTCAATTCGCTACTACTTGGAGGAAGCCTATCTTTACAGCCTTATTTCTAACACTCCCCACCTTGAAATCCATGCTGTAGTCATGCCAGACTATCTGCATGTCCAAGAGCGCACCATTTACTTACACATCTCTGTCCTTTGGCTGTACTGTTCTGTCAACTGGAATTTCATCCTTGCATTTCCAAACAGCTACATTCTGCTTTTCTTAAAGGATCAATCATAAAATAATCTCTTTTTTGAACCTTTTCATTGTCTTCACTGAATTATTCAGTCTCTGTTTTCCCTCTCCAAGGCATTCTGCATGTAGAGTTATGTTTGTATTGACCATAACATTGTATTATAGTAGGGGATATAGGTGTTTTCATTATTAAAGGATGGGTTCTTTATGAGGAAAGCTAAGTCTTCCTTATAATTACACCTCCAAAGGCTAGCTCAGTACCTCAAAATTAGAACATGCCTGATAAATGTTGGCTAGGTATATAGGTTATAAGCAGGCTCTGTGTTGGTTATTTTACATTCATTTTCTTTCAGATTTTTATAGTAGTATCCCATAGGGATAATTACTATTATTATCTCAACTTTGAAGATGAGGTTAAATTCTTGTCCAAGGTCTCAGTAACTGGCAGAACCTGCATTTAACCCTAGACAGTTTGACTCCAGAGCCCATAATCCTTAGAATGTAGCTACTAAAATGGGGGTTTCAAATACAGAACTCTCATTTTGGGCATCTCTCATGTTTCAAGATGCCAACTTTGCAAATCATTTTTGTGAAAAATAGGATTTGCTGAAAATGTGCAGTGCAGAAGTCTGCCATCTATTCTTACATCAGTACAGTTATTGCTGTCTCTCAATTTTGTTTCTTTAGGAACAAAGTTACTTATTTTAATCTCTTCATTAAAACTTAATTTTCAACTCCGAGAGCTACTATGTTTCGAGCGAGAGGGGGCAAAAAAAAAAAAAAATGCATAAAAGCAGAATTGGAAGAACAGGATAAATAGAGTCGTGTGCAGCTGGGCCTATTTCTATATCCATAATTTGGTAAGAAGCAGATCCTAGCACGTCATAGAAGAGCCTCACTTTATGTTTTCTTGGTATTTCTGCAAAATTCCCCATCCATTCTCTCTTCCTCTGAACTACTGACATAGGAATCTAGATTACACAATTTATTATTTGATTTGGTGGTGTCTAGATGTTTTTGGGGTGCAAGATTTCCTAAAATTCTAAGATTTTAGAAAGTTGGAGCTAAAAGACAGCTAAGACTTCATCTGTCCAAGTCTATCATTTTATTTTATTTATTTATTTATTTTTATTGTACTTTAAGTTCTAGGGTACATGGGCACAATGTGCCGGTTTGTTACATATGTATACATGTGCCATGTTGCTGTGCTGCACCCATTAACTCATTATTTACATTAGGTAAATGATGTAATTACATTCCTCCTAATGCTATCCGTCCCCCTCCCCCCACCACACGGCAGGCCCCGGTGTGTGATGTTCCCTTCCTGTGTCCAAGCGTTCTCATTGTTCAATTCCCACCTATGAGTGAGAACGTGCGGTGTTTGGTTTTATGTCCTTGTGATAGTTTGCTCAGAATGATGGTTTCCAGCTTCATCCATGTCCCTACAAAGGATATGAACTCATCCCTTTTTATGGCTGCATAGTATTCCATAGGGTATATGTGCCACATTTTCTTAATGCAGTCTATCATTGATGGACACTTGGGTTGTTTCCAAGTCTTTGCTATTGTGAATAGTGCTGTAATAAACATACGTATGCATGTGTCTTTATAGTAGCATGATTTATAATCCTTTGGGTATATACCCAGTAATGGGATCACTGGGTCAAATGGTATTTCTAGTTCTAGATCCTTGAGGAATTGGCACACTGTCTTCCACAATGGTTGAACTAGTTTACACACCCACCAACAGTGTAGAAGTGTTCCTATTTCTTCACATGCTCTCCAGCACCTGTTGTTTGCTGACTTTTTAATGATCACCATTCTAACTGCTGTGAGATGGTATCTCATTGTGGTTTTGATTTTCATTTCTCTGATGGCCAGTGATGATGAGCTTTTTTTCACATGTCTGTTGGCTGCATAAAT
>NW_012105642.1:2609981-2610600 GCF_000951045.1 Mandrillus leucophaeus | reverse complement strand
ATGTTCATCAGGGATATTGGTCTAAAATTCTTCTTTTTTGTTGTGTCTCTGCCAGGCTTTGGTATCAGGATAGTGCTGGCCTCATAAAATGAGTTAGGGAGGATTCCCTATTTTTCTTTTGATTGGAATAGTTTCAGAAGGAATGATACGAGCTCTTCTTTGTACCCCTGGTAGAATTTGGCTGTGAATCCGTCTGGTCCTGGACTTTTGTTGGTTGGTAGGCTATTAATTATTGCCTCAATTTCAGAGCCTGTTTGTGGTCTATTCAGGATTCAACTTATTCCTGGTTTAGTCTTGGGAGAGTGTATGTGTCCAGGGATTTATCCATTTCTTCTAGATTTTATAGTTTATTTGCATATAGATGTTTATAATATTCTCTGGTGGTAGTTTGTATTTCCATGGGATCAGTGATGATATCCCCTTTATCATTTTTTATGGTGTCTATTTGATTCTTCTCTCTTTTCTTCTTTATTAGTCTTGCTAGAAGTCTATCAATTTTCTTGATCTTTTCAAAAAACTAGGTCCTGGATTCATTGATTTTTTTGAAAGGTTTTTGGAAGATTTTTTGAAAGATCAGTTCTGCTCTGATCTTAGTTATTTCTTGCCTTCTGCTAGCTTT
>NW_012105642.1:2606192-2606929 GCF_000951045.1 Mandrillus leucophaeus | reverse complement strand
AGGGTTTTTATGGTTTTAGGTCTAACATTTAAGTCTCTAATCCATCTTGAATTAATTTTCGTATAAGGTGTAAGGAAGGGATCCAGTTTCAGCTTCTACATATGGCTAGCCAGTTTTCCCAGCACCATTTATTAAATAGGGAATCCTTTCCCCATTTCTCATTTTTGTGAGATTTGTCAAAGATCAGATGGTTGTAGATGTGTGTTATTATTTCTGAGGGCTCTGTTCATTTCTATTGGTGTATATGTCTGTTTTGGTACCAGTACCATGCTCTTTTGGTTACTGTAACCTTGTAGTATAGTTTGAAGTCAGGTAGCGTGACGCCTCCAGCTTTGTCCTTTTGGCTTAGGATTGTCTTGGCTATATGGGCTCTTTTTTGGTTCCATATGAACTTTAAAATAGTTTTTTCCAATTCTGTGAAGAAAGTCACTGGTAGCTTGATGGGGATGGGATTGAATCTATAAATTACCTTGGGCAGTGTGGCCATTTTCACAGTATTGATTCTCCTATCTATGAGCATGGAATGTTCTTCCATTTGTTTGTGTCTTCTTTTATTTCACTGAGCAGTGGTGTGTAGTTCTCCTTGAAGAGGTCCTTCACATCCCTTGTAAGTTGGATTCCTAGATAGTTTATTCTCTTTGAAGCAATTGTGAATGGGAGTTCACTCATGATTTGGCTCTCTGTTTGTCTGTTAATGGTGTATAGGAATGCTTGTGATTTTTGCACATTGATTTTGT
>NW_012105642.1:2539284-2604927 GCF_000951045.1 Mandrillus leucophaeus | reverse complement strand
ATTGGTTTCAAAGAATATCTTTATTTCTGCCTTCGTTTAGTTATTTACCCAGTAGTCATTCAGGAGCAGGTTGTTCAGTTTCCATGTAGTTGTGTGGTTTTGAGTGAATTTCTTAATCCTGAGTTCTAATTTGATTGCACTATGGTCTGAGAGGCAGTTTGTTATAATTTCTGTTCTTTTACATTTGCTAAGGAGTGCTTTACTTCCATTTATGTGGTCAGTTTTGGAATAAGTGTGATGAGGCCTGGAACATGTAAATGACTTGCCTAAAGTTACATAGCAGGGAAGTGGCAGCACCAGAATTGGAGGGCAGATCTGCTCACACTCAAACTAAGACTTTGGACACTAGATCAAGGTGTCTCTTGCCTTCCAAATTAGATGTTGAACATCTCTTCAAATATTTACTCTTGCCTTCATATAACAAACATTGACAGAATGTTTTCTATGTGCCACACATGTACTAGGTATTGAAGTATGAAGAGGAATATGTTCCCATCTCAAGAGCTCAGCCATGGGGCATCCTTACCTCAGTCCCTTGAAAACTCATTCTTAGAGGCATGAGCATTAACGAAGGTGTATACAGAATCCTCTCAGATCTCTGTGTGTACAAATAAGTTTCCAAGCAGGAGCTGGGAGGCAAAAGTCATCCCAGCAGAGGGATGGGCATTTGCAGTGGCATGGTGCATGAAGGAGGATGGTTTGGCTGAGAGCAGAGTGTACAACGTAAGAAGGTATGAGAATGAGACGGGAGGAAGAATAAGGGAGCCACTTGGGGAGTGCGAGCAATGAGGCTGATGACTGTGGACAAGGGTCAAATTTTGAAGGGCATAATATGGTATCCCTAGAATGATAGACTATATTCTATAAAGAGTAGGAAATTACTACAAGTTATTAAGCAGGAGAATAATATGATTGGGCAATATTCTCTTTACTTTTCTTAAACCCCCGTGTAGAGTCAGGGTTGTGTTGGGTAGATAATAACTGATATGGTTGGCTGTGTCCCCACCCAAATCTCATCTTGAATTACAGTTCCCATAATCCCCATGTGTTGTGGGAGGGACCTGATGTTGTGGGAGGGGTAATTGAATCATGGGGGAGTTTCCCTCATGCTATTCCATGATAGTGAGTGAGTTCTCACGAGATTTGATGGTTTTATAAGGGGTTTCCCCCTTTGCTTGGCTCTCTTCTTCTTCCTGCCGCCACGTGAAGAAGGATGTGTTTGCTTCCCCTTCCCTCATGATTGTAAGTTTCATGAGGCCTCCCCAGCCTTGCTGAACTGTGAGACAATTAAACCTCTTTACTTTATAAATTACCCAGTGTCTGGTATGTCTTCATTAGCAGTGGGAGAATGGACTAATACAATAACATGAACTTAATTGACTTAGAAACTAGACTCAGTGGTAAGTTTCCAATCAAATATGCACTTTCTCTTTCAGGAATTTCTGGAAATGATCATGCTTTATTAAAATTTATTGGCTTTTTTGGACAAGTACAATGGTTTATACGTATATGGGTTGCTGTAAAAATTATAGCCTTTAGAATAAAGGAGTAGCCCACCTATTCTGTCTGTCTCACTATTATACTTCCCTACTGCCATGCATGTAAAATGAAGGCAAAATGTAGAAGGAGGCACAATGGATAAGCCGAGGATGCTCAAGAGGAACTTCAGGGATTCACATTGGGCAACTAACTCTCATAGGTTGAGAGTTAGTGGATATTTCAAACCCATCTTGGCCTTCATTTCTCCTTGAGTTGTTTCCTTATATACTGCTTACATCCTGTATTCTCTTCTATAGAGAGTTACATAAAATAACATTCTCCAAGTTTTTTAAAGAACATTTTTATAGCCTTTCATTATTCTAGTATAAATCCACTTTCCCTTAGGTTTGCCATGTAGATGTTTGTAAACTGACCTTTGGTCTTATCTGTGATACTTGTTAAGTATTGCAGAGTATATGGTGAAGCTAAGTTTTACCAATGATACCAAAATTTTATAAACCTCTGTCTTTCTCTGGGGCCTTTTTCAGTCATAATAGACAACGTCCTCTATCTCAAATTGCCAAGAACCCACAGCAAGAAAGTAACACATTGAGATGAGATCCACACAGAGACATATCAAAGTGTGCTGCTTTGGCCTCTTTCAGTAATGCTCCTCACTGCTTATTTAATGACTGAATTGTTGTAACAGAAGAGAGTGTTGGAGGGGATTAGGAAGTCTGGTAGTATGGGCAGTCAGTGCTCTGACCTTATGTTGTTGAATTTACACCAGTCTGAGTATAGATGTCTACATCTGTGTCTCGTTGCCTGAGGCCTCCTCCAATCACAGCATGCAGAGTGGAAGTGCTGGTGAATAAATACCCCCAGAACGATCCTTTAAAAATGGCTGATGAGAGTTGGTATATATATATATCTTAGTTTCCTACTACTGCTGTAACAAATTACCACACACTTGGTGGCTTCAAACAATACCAATTTATTATCTTACAGTTCTGGAGGTCAGAAGTCTGACACAGGTCCCACCAGGCTATCTCAACAGGCTGTCAGGGGTGTGTTCCTTTGGGAGGGTCTGGGGAAGAATCTGACTTCTTGCTTTTCCAGCGTCTAGAATTCCACGGTCTGTGGCTCCATATTGCTCTGACCTCTGCTTCCTTGGTCACATTTCCTTTCCTGACTCTGACTCTTCTGCATCCCTGTTGTAAGGACCCTTGTGATTACATTGGGACCACGCAGTTAATCCAATCTAATCTCCCCATCTCAGTATCAATGTCCTTAACTTAATCATGTCAACAAAGTTCCTTTGGCCTTGTAAGGTGATATATCCACAGGATCTGGAGGTTAGGGCATGGACATCTTTTGGTGGGTGGTGGACATGATTCTGCTTACCACAGTGTATGAATATTCTAGTTTCCTCATTCTTTAAGTGGGGTAACTGAAGCATATGTTCTGCTGTTTTCAAGGTCTCCAAGTGAGATTTAGCCCTAGCTGTTCATATTGGTTACTTGCGCAATAAATACCCTTTCCTGGTTTCCTTCCCTTTCCCATTTCACTGCCTCGTTTCCTGCCCAATGGCTCCCAGAATTATCTCCCAAGTCCAAATACTTGTATTTAAATCCTTTTCTCAGGGTCTGCTTCCTATAGCTTGTTTAACTTCTGTCATTTCTTACGAGTAAATTTCTTTGAGTGCTCAAATAATGATGGACAAAGGGACAGGTCAAAAGGACACAGGTGCCAGCTTGAAGGAACTCCCACTGGCCAAATCTGGGACAACTGGAAAACCAAAATAAACAATGATAATAAAGAATTACAATGTATTGAATAAAGTATTATAAGAATCCATGAGTCCATAGATAAACAAAAAACAAACAAATGAAAATGGAAAACTCTTTCTTATAGTCAAAATCCAACTAATAAATGTAGAAAGGAAGATGAAATTATCAAATCATTATTTGGCAAACATCATAATAATAACTAATCCAGACAAGAATATTCAATGACTCTTAAAACTAGTAGGTGAAAGTTTGAGGAGTAGCAGGATATTTACATAGTCTCAAAGCATTTCCCGCATGAGACAATTACGAAGGGTAAAAGAATAACTTTATAGTGGAGAAACCTGATACACTACCTTAACCAAATGACCTAATTGACTTATGGAATATGGGATATATATGTGGCATGTGCCTTCTGATATGACGCACCGAGAAGAACTCAGCATCACTTCTGTGATGTTTCTGCCAAAAGTGTGAAACTTGAATCTAATCTTGAAAAAAGATCTGACAAAACCAAATTGAGGGACATTCTATAACCTTGGCCTGCCCTCTTCAAAAATGTCAATGTCATAAAATACAAAGAAAGACTCAAGAACTATTCCAGATTGAAAGAAACTAAAAAGACATGAACACTAAGTGAAACACTTAATCTTAGATTTTTTCTTTTGCTATAAAGAACATTGTTAGGCAATGTGATAAATCCAAATAAGGACTCTAGATTAGATAATAGTGTTATATCCATATTAATTGTCCTGATTTTATAAATTGTACTGTGGTCATGTAAGAGAACATTCTTTGTTTTAGGAATTACACACTGAGGTATTTAAGGATAAATGGACATCGTGTTTGTAAGTTGCTCTTAAAGAGTTCAGAAGAGAGAAATGAAACACATGTAGTCAAATGTTAACATTTGGAGGATCTGGGTAAAAAGTACATGAGAATTCTTTGTATTATTCTTGTAATTTTCCTGAATGTCTTTAAAATTATGATAAAATTTTAAATGCACAAAAATTGTATGGTGTTTTGAGTCATTGGGTCTTTGTGCTTGCTTACCTCCATGATGGATCTTGTCATTATGAGATAAGTGAAGTGTCCTCAGAATTCTTGAGCCACGATATCTCTGTCTATATATGTCCATTGGGAAACCCAAGGATGTACTGACTATTAAGGAGACTTTCTAATACCTGTACCAGAGCACAGGATTTGGATTAAAGAAAACAGAATTTGAGTCTTGCTCAAAAGTTGTAAGACCTTTGATAAGTGATTTCACTTTTGTTGGCTTTAAACCGTGTCTGGAATGTGAAGGGCTTGATATCAGTGATTCTTCTTTAAGCCTTCCAGAACATTAATTTATTATTCTCATATGTCCTTTGAGTATTTAAATAACTGAGTCTGTTTTTCTGAATGTGGCTCATGATGGCTGCCTTATAATAAATTCCACTTGATGTGGTCATGAATTCATGTGAAAGAAACTTCTGTTGTAAGGTTACTTGTTTGTTGTTTTAAAGGAAGAAAAAGCCAGATGAAGCAGTCAACAAAATTATTCAGTTTGTGATTCTGTTGACTAGATTTTCTCACATAGGAAATTGTATGAGTTTAGGCAAACAAACTTCGTAATAATAATTATTGAAAACAATTTACTTAGTGTAACAAATATGCCCCATTTGTTGAGTTGGGATTGAGTTGGTTTATTTCTAAAACCTTCGGGCATATGTTAGTTCCCAACTTACATTGAAGGATAGAATTAAATGGTCTAATGTAAAAAGCTAGGAACAGGGGGATCTGAGCTGAGCCACAACATCAACCCCACAGCTGCTTTGCTCCTTAATATTTGGCAGAGGGTAGTTCTCCAGTCATTGCCCTTCCTCTTTCTTAAATAGAAGTAATGAGGCTTGAACCTCTCTTGCCTCTCAGGAGTGCTGCAGTGATGAGTGGAAGTGCCATTTGAAAACTGCTGTGAGTTCTCTGCTAGGAAGATATTTAAGTAACAAAGCATCCTCATCAGAGTACAGTCAGCTATTGCGACAAAGCCAGCACCAGGGGACTGAATCTTTTCATAAGAGTGTGATCTAGAATGTGCTGTAGATAGCCATTGGCCGGGGAGGCGGGGGCGGGGCGGGGAACGGAGGGAGAAGCAGGGGAAGGAATAGGCTACCTTTCCTCTCTCACACCAAGTATTCTTATCTCAGTACTCTTATTTTTTTATGGCACTTATCATAAACCGAAATTAACTAATTATTTAACTTATTATCTAGTTGCCCTTCAAAAACATAAATTCAAAGACAGCAAGAAACAAGTGTGCTTTGTTTTCTTGTATCCCTTGACAAATGGTAGCTCAATAAAGATTTATTTAGAGATTAATGAATGAATTAGAAAATCCATGATACAATTTTGCTATTCTTTTTTGACAGAATTTGAGCAAATTTGCTAATATGCTTATAAATGCTCTTAAACATTTGAATTTCCATAGCCAAATAGGCAATTTCCCATGCATGTGATTTTTAAGATACCAATTGTAGACAACAAATAAGTAAGTTGGCATGAGATGCTTAAAAGTCAGTACTTCATCAGCACAATCTTCTTAAGGAGCTTCAGCATGTATACCTAGTATCAGTGAAATGGATAATTGAGAATGTAGATTTTTTTTTTTTTTTTGGAAAGTAATATGTGTGTGTGTGTGTGTGTGTGTGTGTGTGTGTGACAAAGTCTGGCTCTGTCACTCAGGCAGGAGTGCAGTGGTGTGATCATAGCTCACTGCAGCCTTGAACTCCTGGGTTCAAGGGATCCTCCTGTCTCAGCCTTCTGGGTGGCTGGGACTACAGGCACATGCAATCACACCCAGCTAAGTTAAAAATAATTTTTTTAGAGATGGGAGCTCGCTATGTTGCCCAGGCTGGTATCAAACTCCTGACCTTAAGTATTCCTCTGCCTCAGTGTCCCAAGTAGCTGGGATTACAAAAGTGAGCACTGCATCCTTGAAGTAATTTTTATATCTGTTTTTTCTGCTCCATATCTTGTCGCATTTCGTTGCGTTACATTGCTATAAAAAGCGCATCATCCACTTTATATCCATCTCTTTATATCCAAAGAGCTAAGGGGCTCATACGACTGCAGGCAGAAAGGGAGCAAGGTGGCAGTAGGGCCACCCACTGGGATTAATCATTTGTCACAGGTAGTCCCCATACTTCTATGGGTAATTGATCTTTACTTCCATGCTGGTTTTAAAGATGAAGAAACTTGTGTGTTGCACCTTCCAACAGCCACCAGTGAACATTTGCTTCATTCGTCCCTCTGTACTGGTGCCCCATAGTCTGATGTCCTTAAGCAATTCATGAAATACAGGTGGGGAAGGATGAGGACTGTCTTTCTTTTATTAACTGCCTCAGTTCTTTAATGGTAGCTGAAGCAGGGAAATGACCTTGGTGCTTGAAAGCTACACTTTTATTTATTTATTTTTTAAACTTTTTGTAAGAAGCCTTGGTGGGGGTCTTTTTTGCATGTATTTTGGACACTTGATCCTTGATCATTGTATTATTACCTTGACCCTCCTAAAGAATGACATTGATTATGTCATTCTCATTGTTCAAAGTCCTTTAGTGGCTCCCCTCTACTTAGAGAAGATAGTCTCAGGCCTTCACTCCAGCATACAGGTTTCCTCATAATATAATTCTAGGATAGTGTCGTGGTGATGAGCATTGATTCTGGGTTAAATACCTGATTCTGCCTCTTGTGACTTTGAACAAATTGCTTAACCTTTCTGAGCTTCCTGTTTACTCATGTATAAAATGGAGGAAACAAGAGAACCTGTCTCATAGGATTGTTTTGAAGATTAATGCAATCATTCATATAAAGTGCTCACCATTGTCCCTGGAACATTGTAAAGGCTCAAAAAAGTTTGTTATTTTTACCGCCTCTCCCCCATGAACCAGTCCAGCAACTGAACTAATTATTGTTGCAAGTACCCCATAATTTACATTTTCCTTCAGACTTCCTTTGGTTCATGCTTTTCTTTACTCTTTCCCCGACTTTCCCAAGTTCAAATGCTCCCCGTTCTCTGAGGCCCTGCCACAGTGTTACCTCATCTCTAAATCCTTCCACAAAAAAATATTTGCCCCTGTTTTTCCCTCTACAGTTCTAAGAGATCTCTCCTTTCCCTGAATTCCCTTAACACTTTTTGAAAGCCACAGTCACTTAAATCAAGGAGGCTCTCTGAAATTCCACTTAGGTGAGGTCTGAGGGATGTGTCTTCTGTGATGAGGTAATGTCAGTCCTCTCTACCATGCTGACTCTAACCAGTAAAGAGGACCACCCATAATTATGCCCAACACATAATAGTTGCTCAAAAAGTATTTATTCAGTGAAAGGACCTTCCCGTGACTACTGTACAGATCACTCCACCAGAATCCCTAGTTTCATCCCAAACTGAAATTCCTCAGAAAGCGTGTGTTGAGATTTCAAAAACTGTTGAGCCTTGGGTGTGGGGAGGATTTGGTGACATGTCAGATATATTGTATGACTCATGAATTTAAACTGGTTTGGGGGATTCTATATGCTAGAACTCGATCTTTTCAAACTAAGAGTTCTTTTCTCCATGACAGCTATCATTTTTGCTCATGTTAGAGCTTCAAAATGATTGCATGGGAAGTGGAATGCTTTGGTATTTGAAAAGATTAGGAGGAGTTATTTCTGTCTTGCTATCTTCCCTTACAAAATGGCAGGGAAAAAGATGACACCCCTATATTTTGAAAAAAAAAAATGTATTTTTTATCCAGAAGAATAGAAATGGGCTTGAGGGTTGCTGCCTGTGGTTTTGCTCAGTGCAGTTGATCTAGGCAGGGTGTTGGGGTAAAAACAGAATGGAACTTCTACACGTTATAGGAGATAACAGCAAGACTGTCACTGACTGGTGCCTGTTGGAAGGTGCAATATATATATTGCCAGAAATATATATGACCGTAGATTATTCCTCCTCAACAGACTTAATGAAATTAGCCTCAGGCAATTTTCCTCATAATGCAAGGTGAGAAAATTTGGGGGGAAAGCTTAAGTTTTCCTATTTCTAAATAGGAAATGCTTTAGTTCTAGTTTCAGCTTCTCCAGTCACAGGTTGAGAGTGCTCGGCTAAATTATTCTCTTTCCCTGGGCCTCCGTTTCTCCATCTGCAAAACAAGGGTATTGAACTAAATGGTCTATAAAGGTTCCTCAAATTTTTATCAATATGCCTTGATGAGACATATCAGGTTGGGAGCACCCATTTGGTGAGTGAGAAAAGCCCAAGTTGTTTCGTATGTTATTGTGAAGGGTATGCCCTACCCAGGATTCACAATGACAGTCAACTACCTAGACATAGTCATCCAAGCAGGACCCCCAACTGTTGTGGTTGAATTGTCTCCCAAAAGTTCCTAACTGCCAGTACCTCAGAATGTTACTATATTTACAGACGGTCTGTTTCAAGAAAATCAAGTTAAAATGAGGTCATTAGGGTGGACCCTAATATAATATGACTAGTGTCCTTATAAAAAGAGAAAATAGGGCCAGAAGCAGTGCTTCATGCCTGTAATCCCAGCACTTTGGGAAGCCAAGGCGGGTGGATCACCTGAGGTCAGGAGTGTGAGACCAGCCTGGCCAGCATGGTGAAACCCTGTCTCTACTAAAACTACAAAAATTAGCCAGGCATGGTGGCGGGCACTTGTAATCCCAGCTACTCGGGAGGCTGAGGCAGGAGAATCACTTGAACCTATAAGGTGGAGGTTGCAGTAAGCTGAGATTATGCCATTGCACTCCAGCCTGGGCAACGAGAGCAAAACTCCATCTCCAAAAAAAAAAAAAAAAAGAAGAGGAAATAGGACACAGACACACGGAAGGAAGATCATATGAAGACATAAGGGGAAGACAGCCATCTACAAGCCAAGGAGAAGAGCCTCAGAGGAGACCAACCCTGCCAACATTTTGCCTTGGACTTCTAGCCTTGAGGACTATGAGGAAATAGATTCCTGTTGTTTAAGCCACCCCGTCTATGGTACTTTGTTATGGCAGCCCCAGCAAATAAATACAAGGACTGTGCTCTCTAAGGAAAAGTAGAAATGCTATTGTGGTGGGGGAGAATAGCAGGAAAAAATTGGGGTGAGAGAAAAGAGTTTGCAGGGCTGCTCCTAAAATTGTGTTTCCTAAGTGCCCGGTCCTTGGGTCAGAAGTTGGGCATACATTTACTCATTATTTAGAAACGGGGGAGAAGACAATTGAGAAGTTACCTGGGGCCATGTGTCATAGGCCCTGGGCATGCAGTAGTGAATAAGGCAAATATCTTCCAGTGGTGAATAAAGTCAGCAGCCATGATGGTTGCTAAGATGGAGAGAACGGCCTAATATAAGATGGTATGACAGGCAAAACTAACTTAATCTGAGCTCTTTGAAGGCTTTGTCTAAAAAGCTCCAAGGAAAGAGTGAGGATTAAGCAGGAGAAAAAGGAGGAGGCATTTCAGTGAGAGGATCTATGTGAATGTGAGAAGGTATGACCAAGGTTCTGAAAAGCAGTCTAGTGGAACTGCAATACAGCGAACAAGAAGTAGGGATGTGGAAGTATAAGCCAGTAAATTAGAAAAGATAAGTAGCTTAATTAGCTTAATACTTTTCATGGAGGAAGAGAAAAGACTAGGGTTAGAATTTAATTGACCAAGCCATTTGGCTCTGACTGCTAGCCATTCTAGACTTTATCCATCATTCTTTCACCTTCAAGATGACTAACCAAGGGATGGTCAAGCCTATCATATGCATTTTTTTTTAATGCATGGAAAGAGCTCTTATTCTGGATGCCTCTTTCCATATTCCCTGGGGGACTGGCCAGGACAACTTAAAAAGAAAATTTTAGGATCCTTAGAGTCCAGACCTCTGCCTCCACTCTTCTACATCCAACTTTGAGTTTTCCTCGCTCCCCAGAATGGATGTTGCCTAAAGAGAAGAAGAGAACCCAAATGAGAGAGGTGTTATGAGTAATTGTAGAAATTCTGAACAGCTTTGCTTAGAGAAATTGAAAAAGAAGAGGAAAAAAGATAAGGACTGTTTCCTAAGAGGCCAGTTTAAAAGGCTCTTCTTTCAGCAAACTTTCAATTATAATTTGTCCACTCCCACCAGGATCTCATGTTACAGAGCTTTGAGGGGGAGAGAGAGATGTCTACCATTCTGCCCCTAAGCAGTATTTTCTGACTACACCATCTCCACGGTTTGACATTTCCACAGTGGCTGTGTGGCTTTCTTTCCCTTCCTCCTCTGGTGTCATTACTCCTTCCCAAACTTCTCCCTAACCTGACCTTTGGTAGTTGTGATACAAGAGGAAGATTGTGTGTTAATTTCTGGTATTCATTTCCAAAGTGCAAGATTTGCTGGGGTAAAAAAAAGATGGCTGTACTCTTTTGAATAAGGCTTCCAGAGTTTGAGGAACTGTGAAAGTGTACCCCACTGAACTATGAAGAATAGGTACTCATCTGCATGGTTACCAAATCTACTGAAAGTTGCTATGTGCCCAGAAAATGTAAGCTGTTAAGTTGTACGTTCAGAGTAGCACCTTGGGGAGCTGAACACAAATCCAAACAATCCCAGATCATTACAAGTGGCTCAGCCCAAGCAAGATGTCCTGGGTTGTATGATTTCCACAAACTTGGAATGAAGTTAAGGGAAATTTTCCCAGGTCTCAATATGGAAGAAAAGAAAGAAAGAAAATTTAAGAAATGCAATCTGTTTCCCCAAATCAACCAAATGCCAGCTTGCTCTCTGCAACAGTCCAAAAATCTATTACAAGACAAAACAAAGTATAACCAGGGAGATGAATGCATTTGCTTCTAGCAAAAACTTATTATTCACTCCAAAGTCAAAGTTGTGAATGAGTTCATTCATTCAACAAACCTCTATTGGCTTTTGGATGGTCCAGTGTTTTTCATTGTTTACAAATTGCTCCTCTCAATTTATGTAGTTAATGGGAAGCTAACTATAACTTGTAAGTCTGGGGAAATGAACTGAAATTAAGCTTTTTGTAAGATGGCCAGTTGAGTATTTCTCCAGAGAGAGACCAATAATTCAGAGGAGGTGGTGATGGAATCTGCCTCGGACAAATCTCCTAATGATCAAAACAACAAGAAGTATAATGTCCACCCATATACTTGTTAAGAGCAGAATTGGGGAAAATAACCTTTTCTATCAATCTCTTCTTGCTATCAGGAATTCCTATGATCAGAGTCAATCCAATTAAAAACCCAAGGAAAATCCCATAGGAGTAGAATCTAGATTCAGAAATATTTTGTATTAAGTTATACTACAATGTCTTTGACCTGTTTTACTTTTGGAAACGGAGGAGTGCAATATGGAGTTTGGGGGTACATGTATCCAAGTATGAATTGTTCTTTATTACTATTCCAAGTATAAGGCCTTGTTTGTTACACTAAGAAAAGGATCAGAATTTGTCTAAGCAAGTGAACTAGAAATATTTGTATTTAGTGGGCAAAGGACAAGCTGAAGGGGATTCATTTGTGCTTTTAAACACCACAAAAGCAGTTTCAATTTTCCAAACATGCACTTCCTATTTTCTTGACACCACAGACACCAAAGAAAACCTGTACTAAGTGGAAGCCACTGACTGGGATAGTCTTAAGCAATTAGGGCAATCTCACATCTGTTTAATGCTTGTGTCTTACATATTACCACAGCTGAGGTTCCACACTGAGGCCCCAGGGCTTGGAAGGTTTATCAGATTGCTCTTGCGAGCTTCTCTTATCTCACCAGGAAGGCACTCCCCCCAGTGATTATGTGGAATGGCTTAAAAAATTAAACTGGGAATAAAGCTTCATCTGGGAACCATAGGCTCCTCATACAACCCAGCCTCTCCCTCTCCCCTCTGCACAAAACCTTGCTGTAGTTTCTCTCCTACTTCAGCTTCCAGTGTAGTTACCCTGTATTTTTAGGAGCCCCTTCTCCTTTATCAGAAGGCCTCCAGAGTCCCCAAGTCCTCCGGGAAGACTTCTTCCACATCCTTGGAAAGTCTGTGATCACGGCAATTTGTTTGCTGCCTAGGATGCCCTCTCTCTGGACGCTTGCTTGTGAAGCCCTCAGCTCATCTTTTCATTCTGAGCTTAAGTAGTGAAATCTGAAATTTGAGCTCCCCAATCTGACCAGGGTTCTTCTTCCCTGTGCTGTTGTGCCGTTTCATCTTCTCCGTGTAGTCATCATACTGGATGGTCCTTTACGTGGATGTCTATCTTCCTCTATGACTACACCCTGAAGAGCAGGGGCAGGGTGGGCTCATCTTCATGTCCCTGGTGCTTGACATGGAAGAGGCAAAATGCTTCCAAAAGGACTTATTCCATTACTGAATATCCGTATGATAGATGGTTATACAGCCTTTAATACCATGGTTTCCAAGATAGTTTAATAATATAAAAAGATGCTTACATTTTACATAATAGAAAAAAGTGTACAAAGCTATATATACTATGATGCTAATTCTATACTCATAAAGGTATATATTTTTATAATTATATGTATATCTACATATATAAATATATACACAGAGAAAAAAGAGACTAGAAAGAAGTGTACCAAAATCTCATCTGGTTTTGAGTTGTGGAATTATATGCTATTTGTAATAAATATTTTTCTCTAGATTCTCTATAGTAAACATATACTACTGTTACAATCAGAATAAAAAATGCGATTTTTAAATGAGTTGCAAACACGAACCATCTTTTGATGGTGGAAGCACCCCTAAGTCAGTTAGAATAAAATTTGGTAAAATCAAGTACTGTTAATAAGTGTGTGGTGCTCTGATAAGTGGGAAAATAATATAAGAGCATATATTTTGGTTAATATTCATAGTCGCCTTCTTTTCATAGTTTCCTCAGTAGCACAGGAGATACTTAAACCAGTCTGCCTCTTACAAGATTGAAAGTAATACATTTTTAAACTAAGGGTGACTGAGATCACAAAGACACAGGATTAGGCATAAAACTCTTCACTAACAGTTCTCCAGGGAATTTATCCTCCTAGCACCCTCAGCCCCCAGAATGATCTATAGGAAAGTTAAGATGCAATTACTTACAGCATCAGAACATGTCTTTGCTCTGGATGATGTGGTATATGATTAAAATGGGAGACTAACTTTAATGGTTAAAAAATAAAAAGAGCAAGGTAGCATTTTCTTTTTTATCTAAGGCTATGGCATTAAATGCCACATTAACAAGCCTTCTGTGGGGAGGTTCCTTGCAAGATTATGACACCTACTCTTTTCTTTGTTCCTCATTCTCAGGAAAGAACTGAATTCACCAGGCCAATGAGATGGCCAGTCCAGTACTCTGAGTGCCTTTTCAGCTAGAACATAGTTTCATGGTTAGTCTTGGGCCTGGGAGTCTGACAGCCAGGGCTGCTTGGCTTCATCACTTATAAGTGATGAACTGAGGCTCAGTTTCTCTATGTAAAAAATGGGGACATGAATACCTACTTTACAAAGTTATTAAGGATTCCACAAGATAATACAGGCCAGGTGCTCACCACGGCATCTGAAGCATAACAAGTGCTCAAAATGTGGCCATATTTGGGACCTACTTTTACTCCCACTCACTTTCATTTTGACTGATTGCTTGACTAGTTTTTTTTTTTTGCAGCTTCAGTTTCTTCCAGTTCATTGTATGGATTTGTTGTCACAGCCATGGAAGACCTGTCCTTTACTTTTTCCTCTTTGGCTTGTGGTTTCCGCATATTGATCTCAGGTTTGAGTCTTAAATTAGACCTTGCCTCTGCTCCATTGTTCCTGACTCAAATGCTGAATATTTGGGGGTTATGTGTTCTCTATTCCTGACCTAGATTTAGTTTGTGGACCATTATACAGGTGGAAAACTACTGGTTTTAGTCATACAGTCTTGAGTTAAGTCTCAGTTGTTTCTTACCAGCTGTGAGATTTCAGGCAAGTTGCCTGGCTCTGTGAGGCTGAGTAAACACTATTCTCTAACATAGGGACAACACGGGCAACTGAAAGGATGCAAAGTAATCTATGTGAAGCTCCTAGCAGAGGGCTAGATGCACAATAAATGCTTCTCCTCACTTTTCCTTAAGTCACAGCTGTAAAAATGTAGTCCTGTCTGCCCCAATTATATGGTTTGTTTTCCTTCTCCTCATGACCACTGTCTTCTGTTTACATGAATGAGGCATGCTAACATGCAGACTGATGCATTAAAATGCTACCTTATTAATTCAGTATACCCCCCTTATTAGGAATTCATGATCATTCTGTCAGGGCCCAGGCTGAAATTTACCTTGTCAATCTAATCTTATGGGAGGGAGACAGGGAGGCCTAGGTGGAAAGGAGAGGCATGATCTGACCCACTTTGTGACCAGAACTACTTTCATGAGGTGCATGATACTGGATTTGCTTCATATTTAATATATAACTGATGTAATGGGCTGTCAGGCGGGCAATTACATAATGCCACTTTCATGTCTTACGGTACATCCATATAAACTTGGGAGGGGCCTAGATGATTTCCTAAATATAAACATATCCACAGACTCCACAATTTGGTAATTATGCAAGAGCCATTGTGTCTGGCTCTTCCCTGTGTTTTCAGGCATGTCAGATACCCTTGCAAACTGCTCAATTTATATGAACTTCACATTTCCCCATTTAAGCTTTGGAGCTAAACACTTGAGTTTGTCATTAATTTTATAAAAGCTTTCCATGGTTTAGTGCTAAAGAAAGAGTGCGTTTGGTGTCTTCTCCACAAAATCTATACATTTCAAAATTTTAGGAGTGTGTAACAGAAAATAGTATTGGGGAGTTCAAGATTAGAATTAAAATTTAGCCTGATATAAGTATAGTTTTGGAATATACCTCAGATTCCCAGCATATAAGGTTTCTTAAAGAAGAAAAGATAAATCTGAAGACATAAAGAAAGCCTGCATTGTCATCTCCCGCCGTCAAGTCTTCTAGGAATTCTTTAATATGAGAAACCCATTGAGTTCTGTTTACCTGTTCTGGGCAATGTTGAACAAGCAGATGTAAAAATCATTAGTTCCCTCAGCATCTCCTTTTTACTAAAGAAGTTGGTATCAGTGCATATGGGGGAAGCGGGGGTGGGGGCAGGGGGACTGTCCATACCAGATTAGATCAAGTCCTGCAGAGATTCCAGGCCAAAATTATTCTAGACCTCCCGATAATGATTCTGAATCACCAATTTTTAAAGAAACATTTTTTTTCCTCCAAGCTAATCCCTTTTGAATGATTTAAAAAAAAGTCTATTTGCAAGCAAGGCGAGAGTGAAAGAACTGAGGTGAAGAAAGCATTTGCAATTGTACTTAGAATGCATCAGAAGTAGTTACACTTCCCTTTTCAGTGAATAGAAAGGGAAAAAGTATGGTTTTTCCCAGCAAAGTGTTGGAGATCTAAAATGTTTTCCCCTACCCCAACAATGGTGAAAATAGTAATAGAGAAAATGCCTTGGAAAATGAATACAGAAATAGAAAGCAAACACCAAGTAAAGGGTTGACTATGGTGTCCTTAGCAAACGAATGATTGAATAAATAGAAACCACATGAGAGAAAATATGCACTTTGATATTGTTTGCAAAAAAAAAAAAAAAAAAAAGGAGATGATTCCTTTTTGCCAAATCAGAAACACTGACAATCAAACATTGCATTTGTTTTTATATCCATGGCATCAGTTCAATTTTTCATTAATTAAATGAGCAAGTTAGGGAATGCCTGTTTTAAGAAACTGCTCCAAAAATAACCTTGAAAAATCAGGTTAGAGATACACTATATACCCTGAGGGCAGCAGAAAGCAAAAGGGAAAATATGAAATTAGAAAGTGACCTATAATAACCACTTCACTGTTAAATGTGACATAACATTCATTATCAATCAGGACCTAGTTTGATGTCTAATTTCACTGGCTGTCTAATTTGTCAAATTAAATACAAATGAGAAAATACTTGGCCACGGAAAAAAGTACTCTATCATTTTGTTTTCTATCAGCTGAAAATCAACTGATTAGCACAGACAGGGAAAAGTAAGCTCCAGTACTTTACTGAAGAAAAATGTAAAAGGGATTTTTTTCCCCTAAACTGGGCTGGCAGAAGATATTGTTGATGAAAAATCTCGGATTTCCCTATTATCTTCAGAATGGAGAAATGGCTGAGGTTTTCCCCTTCATTTATTGCACCAGTATTTAAGTGCTCATTCTGTCTAAGTTCAAGTATTTGCTTTATGGGCTGAATGAAGCCTCGCAGATTTGCAACTGCAGGCTGCTGAGGGTCTAATGCATCAGTGCCACCCCTTTTCATAGTTCACGGATGGAAAGGAAAGTTGTAATATGGTCCACTACTCTCTGCAGATGTTTGAAGACAAGAACTTCTCAAGGGAAACACCCCAGATTTGCATTCAACACAGCTCCAATTCTGTGTGTTTGCCATACATACTTTGCAGTACTAACGATAGAGACACCATCTGATCTGCCCTGTGCTAAAATGTATCCTGAGTAAATGGGAACTTGAGGATGTACTGCATTTTTGAAGCAGGCGCACCAGAGGTTATTCAGAACTGTAAAAGAGGGGCCCCGCACAAGAACCTAAAAGGCTGCTGGGCCTAGAACAATCCATGGAGTGCAGAGCACTGAACCAGCAGGAGTCCGACCTGGGTAAGCTGCAAGCCCTCCCTGGGCCCAGGTTTTTCTCACCAATAAATGAAGGCTTTGGGAAGGGATGCTTTGAGCTCGGGTACTTCTTATTTTTCTGTTGCAGCTCATTTGTTTCAAGATCTGAAATTCTGTTTGCCAAAACCCCTTAAGAATGGGAAGAAAGTGATTTTTTTTAAGTGATTCACAAAACCAGGATATTGCCAAAGACAAATACCTCAGCCTACATCACCTGGACTTTCTGTCAACTTTTCCTTGCTTTTGCTTGGCTGGCACCTGTCTGATGGAATGGTGTGTGCCTGGCGGCAGCTGCCTTTTGAAACCACCTTTGTTTTCAAATGGGTTCTTCTTTACCTATTAAATCCCATCCCTCTGCCCTTTGTGGAACTGGCCTTCTACCTAAACCTAGTTCCATCTGCTCTAAATGTTACACACGTTTGCTTTGTAATCTTGAAACAATTCTCCAAAACTGTCTATGTATATTTGGATGAAAAACGTCAATTGTATGGAAGTTGTTTTGTTTTCTGTTAATCATTTACTTGTCTCAGCAGATATCGCCACACAGATAGAGAGACTAGTTAGGGTCTAAGCATATAGACAACTGTTAAAAAGAAATAACATGTCATACATTTTGGGACACTTCATAGATGTTTTTGTACTTTGATGAAGAATGTGGATACTACAAAAGAAAATCAGGTTTTAACAAAACTCTTACAGAAATGACATATCCAATATATTCATATATATACACAAGAATTATGTGTGACAGGTTGGGATGTGTGCGTATATGAATATATTGGGGTGTGTGTGTGGGGTGTGTGTGTGTGTGTGTGTGTGTGTATATATATATATTTACCTTTATGCAAGGGATACAACAATACACCTTTTTTCCTTCATATGAACTATCCTCCCACTGCCCATTATGTGCTAGTCAGTACTATTTAAAATACAGAAATCCTGTTCATTAAAATATCTTAATTAAAATAGACATTTCTTCCCTTAGAAAAAGAATTAAAACCTTTTAGGGCCTAGCTTTAAAAAGCAACATGCTACAGCTGATTTATTTTGGTGGTTGTTTTTATGGATGTGAAAAATATTACCACTGCAACTAGCAAGAACTATAAATGATACATTATTGCAATTGTTCTAAAAAATCAGAACAAAACTAATTTATTATAGTTCTGTCTTCATTATACACCACGCGTTGGTGAGTTAAACACAACAAAATTGTCTTTTCTTTTAAAAGTGTCTACTAAAGATAAAAAGAATAAGATAACAATTAACATGTTGTTACATTAAAAAATTTGATATACATATTTCTATTGCCTGTTAGCTTGTTCTAAGCCTCTTTATTACAAAAAAAAAGGAAAGAAAAAGAAAACTCATTGTTTAAAGGCAAACATTCAATTCAGTTGATACAACATTACAGTACAGTCAACTAACATCATTCAACGAAGGTAACAAGTCTAGCCTTAGCTTCTTGAGTTAAAAGTCTGTAGACCAGATTGCTACAAAAGTTTCAATGCTGCTTCAAAACTGTATGTTAGCTTTTTGGAGGACAAGGTACTTTCTACCAATGGCTTCAGAAGGGGTCATGCTACTGGTAAAAGCACAGGGGAACCCCAACCTGTCATTAATCATTTTATTGAGCACTGTAGTTAGAAGAGCATTACTGAGCTTAGCACAACAACTAAAATAAAATAATATAATAATAATCATAATAAGAATAAAAACCAAACACAAACTGGAAGCCTAGAGTCGCTGCCAGCCGTGTCAAACCCTTGCGATACGCTATACTAAAAAAATTTGAAATATCCACCCGTCCTCTCCACTCTGCCACAAACTAGCAAAGTCAAAAATACAAAAGTCTTCAACTGGTTTACTTTTGCAGAATAAAGCAAAAACGTCTTTGTGCTCCTTACTACCAGAAGCAAAATATCCTCTGAGTTACCACATGTAATAGCTTCTGGATGTGTCAACCTGGGTTGGCTTGGTGTCTGCAGAACCATCTTTGTCTTTCTCACTGTCGCCTTCCCAGAGGTTAATGAGTGGTGGGTACAGCTCATTTAGTGGGATTGAAGAGGTTTTTTGCATATACTTTTTTAGTGAGTGGTGGTAGTTTTTTCTCTTAAATCTTTTGGCAAAGTACACAGCAATGGATGCAAGGCTAATGACGGCAAACATAGACCCCATTACTGCAGCAAGCGCTGTACTGGTTTCTTGATCAGAGATGTCCAGTGCGAAGGCGGCATTTTTGGTTGTGACATTTACGCATGACTTTTGAGTCTGCTGATGAATATTGGACACCGTGAGACACACTTCATAATCTGTGGAAGGCTGCAGATGTGTTAGGTTGTATTCATGGACATCTACTGGGACCCTGGCAGTATATGTTATGTGGGGGTTATCAATCTTCATGGTGGCAGACGACCATTTTAAGTTTGACGTCATGACGTTGGAATTAACTTTCCAGGACACTAAGATGGAATGGGATTCTGTCTGCTTGACGTATATTTTTAGCACCTGGGTACCATCCAGAAGGGTCCCATTAACCTTAATTGTTGCTACCCGAGTGTCTGCCCCTTGGACATTCTGGGCAACACACGTGTATCTTCCTGAGTCTTCAATTTGTATGTTAGATATTTCCAAGGTGCCTTCGCTACTTAGCTTGTATTTATCTGAAAGGGTTTCCACAGTTATCTTATTTCCAATGGGCGTGACCCAGTAAATTTCAGGTTCTGGCTCAGCCATGGCTCGACAGTCTAGGAAAACCGTCATGCCGATATCCATGTTTAAACGATTTGGGAAGGTGTCGTGAGATATCATTGGGAGGCACTGTTCACTCGAATCCTGGATTAAAACTTCCTTCACCTGGTGCCCTTTATATTCGGGCGGCATGGCACAGAACATGGATAGGGGCTCCATGAAGCGGATGTTGGTTTTGTTGGAGTTAATCCAGTGGATCACACAGTCACACCTCAGGGGATTGCTATGGATACTGATCTCACGCAGATTGGGGAGGGATTCGACTGTCTTTTGGTAAATGGCATTCAAGGCATTGTTGTTCAACATCAGGCTTTCCAGAGCAGGGACACTTCGGAAAGCCAAGCGGTGGATATAAGAGAGTTTAGGGTTATTGGTGGCTTCCAGCTTTGTGAGTTCAGGCAAGTTATCCAGGGCATAGCGGTCGACAGAAACGAGTTCTCCCATATTGTTGATTCCCAGTTCTTTTAACCGAAGCATATTTTTGAAGTCCCCTTCTTGGATTTTGTGAATGGGGTTTTTGTTGAGGTCTAAGAATTTCAAATTTGGAACTTTTTGCAGGGCAAGTTGAGGGACTTTGACCAGTTTGTTATCATAAAAAGACAGGCTCTCAAGGCTATCCAGACCCACCAAAGCATTTCCAGGAATATCAGTGAGATACATTCCTGCCAAAACTAAGCTTCTCAAATTTACGAGGGGTTTGAAGTTCATATCCAGAATTCCAATCACAGGGTTTTCTCCAATCATGAGAATTTCCAGGTTGGGTGTAGAATCAAACCAGCGACTATCAATAACTTTCAATTTGTTGGAGTTCAGGTGGAGCCTTAATAGATTTTTTAAGCCTGCAAAAGCATTAGCAGAAATAGTGCTAATTTGGTTGTGGTTGATGTAGAGTTCTTGAAGGTTGCTGAGGTCTTGTAGACAGTAGTCAGTCATCTCCGTAATCTGATTTTCCTCCAAATGCAGTGTCGTGAGCTGGGTTAGGTTTGCCAGCCCAACCTCCTTAATGTTAGTAAAGTTGTTTTGGGAGAAATCTAGTTCAGTCAAGTTGAAAAGCTGCTGCAGCTCATCCACAGTCTTTGCGATGTTATTGCTCTGTAAGAGAAGCACTTGTGTGTCACTAGAGAGGTTACTGGGAATCCTTGTTAAGCGGAGGTCATTGCAATCAACAGTCGTGGCTTCTCTGTAAGTTGACTGTGGGGTAAACCAGGGACGAATTTCACATACGCAAAGTTGTGGACACTCACTATTCTGTATGGAAGACTCAGTTAATGAAGTCATTAGTAGGCCCAGCACCAATTGGCAAGCTGCTACAACAAAGCTCATTCTAGCCATGCTGGCTTGCTGAGCAAGCTCAACTCCTGACACCCTTAAGTTTTAACAAAACGTGAACACGATATTGTGGTATGTAGGACAGCGAGCAGAAAATGTAAACATTCAAGCAAAGTCTTGGTTGAGCTGTGTAGAATTCCAGAGTCCAAAAGGATGGTTTTCAGGAGTTTTCAAAAGGCAGAAAGCAATCTGAAGTCTTTTAAACTGTGTCTCTCAATTCCAGGCATGTGCACAGGTCTGTGGCATGAGTTACTTCAGCCAAATTGAAGTCTGGAGATGTGCCTGAAAATTAGATTAGGACAGATGTTATGCTTATTCCATATACTTTCTACATTACAGCCTTTCTTTTGTTTACTAAAAAGGCACAGTCACTCACAAATCTAGTATTGAATACATTCAAAATCCATTCAGGATAACCAAATAGGCTTTTAAATTGTAGGACATTCTTACTATATCCCACTTACTATACTAAAACTAATTTTAGAACTCCTTCAATTTTACAATTAAATTTAGACTCCATGTACCACCAGAGTCATATATGACTGTGTACAGTTGTATGTATACACATGTAAAGTCACTAAACATGCACACACACACAAGTGCACACACTCATACACACTTACTAGAAACACTAAGAGAAAGCCTGCAGATGTCATTTCTTTAAAAACAAAGATGTCTTTAGAAACTACATTTATAGCTCCAAAACATTAAAAGTTCATTCCTAGTAAAAGCAAAACATGAATGGTAGCTTATTAAAGACTCAAAGCTAAGTTTTAGATCTTTACATTTTAGTTAATACCTCATTTGTCTCCAGGAATTGTTTCTTTTCTAAATGGTACATTCTGTAGACATATTCAGCCAATGCTTTTCTAGCTCAATTATTCTTATGCAAAAAGTTAATTTAATATTCTACAACATGGATGGAAACATCAAAAACATGCTTGAAAGATGCCAGTCATAAAAGATCACATATTGTATGATTCCACATATACAAAGTATCCAGAATAGGACAACCTGCAGAGACAGAAAGTAATTTGGTAGTTGCCTATGGCCAGGGGTATGGGGGGGTACAGTGGGAGGAGTGCTAAAGGCTACAAAGTATTTTTTGAGATGACGAAAATATTCTAAAGATTGTGGTGATGGTTGCACAATTCTGTGAATCTTCTAAAAACTCTTGACTCAAACATTTTAATGAGCAAATTACATTATGTGAATTATATCTTGATAAAGTTATTATTTTTAAAGTTGATTTAATATAACTAAAAAAGGAAAACATCAGTTTTTCCTATATTCGAATAGCCACATCAGATCTTGACTGAATAATAAAAGGACTTCATTCTGTCATACCACTGGTCTCCATTTAAAAACACAAACATACACAATAGATGTATTTGTATCTCACACAGATGATTTCATTAATCTCATGAGAATGTCACTCACCGCTTAATGACTGTTGACCACGAACATGTTTACATAACCTCTTGAAGCCTCAAGTATCTTCAGTTATAAAATGGGGTTGCTCATACAAGTACAGTTCTCATAGGATTATTGAGAAAATTAAGGGAATCTATGTAAACTTCTTAGTGTAGTAGCTGACTCACATTATATGCTCACAAAAGTTAATAATAGTTGTTATTCATCATCTTATATCTCTAATCCATTTAGTTTTAGCTAAATAGTGGTTGTCAGAGGACAAGTGAAAGAAGGAAAGCTGAGAATATTTGTTTTTATTAACCATCATCTATTGATTTCCATAAAATCTTCTGAAGTCAGATATGTACTGCTCACCTGCTTGCAAAGATAATATTAGTAGTTAATGGCTCTATTTTTTCTGCATTCCTATAAGCTGTAAAAAGCCATTATAGATCCAGTGTTTGTCTTGCTTTCCCAAACTGGGCCATTCACTTGCTAAAGTAGTCAAAGCAGAGTTACATGTTTTCCTGGTGTTTGTCTTGCTATAGTGCACTTGAGTCTTGAGCACTGAAGAACTTCAGTGACTAATGTATTCTTTACCTTCCTACTATAAGGATCTAATAAAATCGAGCATATGTGTTTAAACCCAGTGCTCAATACATAGCACGCTCTGAATTCATGCTAGCTGCTTTTAACAACCTTTTGACTTTGTAAAACATAGTAATCTTTGTGACTAAGAGTATAAGAATACAAATAGCCAGTACTAAAAGTTATGTATTTAATGAGTCATATTTTCATAGTAAGAAGAAAAAGTCATACAACTTTTTTGTTATACAAAATATGAAAACTGCATTACTGGTCTGACAATAAAGAAAAAAAAAATCCAGATTCTGGCAAGTATGAGACAGGAGTAGGAAATGATTGTGTAGGAGTACGAAATAAGTGTGTTGCCTGATACTAGATGCCTTCTAGTCTTGGTGGGAGGAAACATACATCTGGCATTCTTCTCCCTCCTCCCCATCTCCAAGTCTGGTTACTTCACCCTTTACTATGTAGTCTTGTGCCACCATAAGGAAAGTCTGGCCAATGATGGACCACATATACAATGGTAGTCCCATAAAGTTGTATTCATAGTACCATATTTTTATTATACCTTTATGTTTCAATACACAAATACTTGCCATTGTGTTACAATTGCCTGTTGCCTTCAGGATAGTAACATGCTATACAGGTTTGCGGCCTAGGAGCAATAGGGTATATCATATAGGCTACATACCACCTAGGTTTATGTAAGTATACTCTATGACATTTGCACAGTGATGGAATCACCTAATGACACATTTCTCAGAACATATCCCCATCATTAAGTGACATGCCTGTATTTGCAAAACTTTTCAGTATTATAAAACTAGTTTAACTCTGACTTTTATCCGGAAATTCTATGAAATGAAAAAATATGGACTGGGCGCAGTGGATCACGCCTGTAATCCCAGCACTTTGGGAGGCTGAAGGGGCGCAGATCACAAGGTCGGGGGTTCGAGACCAGCTTGACCAACATGGTGAAACCATGTCTCTACTAAAAATACAAAAATTAGCCAGGCGTGGTGATACACGCCTGTATTCCCAGCTACTCAGGGGCCTGAGGCAGGAGAATCGCTTGAACCCGGGAGGCGCAGGTTCCAATGAGCCAAGATGGCACCACTGCACTCCAGCTTGGGCGACAGAGTAAGACTCTGTCTTAAAAAAAAAAAAATACCACAGAGAATAACATTTTTATTATTAACTCCACAAATTTATTTCACTTTTGTTTCTGTTTAGAGGAATCTTGAAACAGGTGCAACGGCCACAATAAATTGCTAAGAAAACTTCTGCCACAGGTTATTTCTCAATCATAACTCAAAATAGAAAACCAAAAGAATAAAGCTACCTTTCATAACTGAGATAGAATTTCAACTAATTTTTATTTGTTTATTTATTTATCTTTGAGACAAAGTCTTGCTCTGTCGCCCAGGCTGGAGTGCAGTGGCGCGATCTCGGCTCACTGCAACCTCTGCCTCCCGGGTTTAAGCAATTATCCTACCTCAGCCTTCCGCGTAGCTGGAACTACAGGCACGTGCCACCACGCCAGACTAATTGTATTTTTAGTAGGGACAAGGTTTCACTGCATTAGCCGGGATGGTCTTGATCTCCTCACCTCGTGATCCGCCCACTTCGGACTCCCAAAGTGCTTAGGATTACAGGTGTGAGACACCGCACCCGGCCTCAACTAATTTTTATGTTTCAAATGAATGTAAGGAAATGTATCAAGAAGTAAAATATGTAGTAAAGTTGTGTGAGAGACTTCCAAATCAGTCTATTAGTATTGAGAAATAGCCTTTATGGGGCTATAGTTTGAACATTATTACAGCTAATACCCCCATTTTAGTTTAAATTATATGATTTGAGATAATTGTGTTGAAATCTTCAAAATTTTCTTTGACATACACACATACCTTTTTCAACCAACCAACCAACCAATCAACCATGGAAACCCAGAATGTTAGAAATCAGACCAAGCACAGAGGAAGACATTTTTTTCTTCTACATTCTATAAGAATGTATGTATAAGAATTTCCTCTCCACATCCTACAAGACATTCCTTTGGCAGCAAGGAATTAAACATCCTTAATACAAAAGGAGGTGTTAAGATATTTCTATTTCTATTTAATTCTGAATTCTCTTTAGTAAATTTCACCAAATGTTTTTAACATGACATTATACATAGAACAACTTTTATAGCGCCCTTAAGCCAGTTTAGATGTTTGCAATGTAGGGCATTTCTCAGGAGCTACTCACTAATAGTGTTTAAACGTAAATCCATTATCATAACAAGAAAACTACAGACCAATATTCCTAATGCATACTGATGCAAATCTTCTCAACAAAATGTAGCAAACCAAATTCAAAAGCATATTAAAAAGATTGTATACTATGAACAAGTTGGATTTATACCGGGAATGCAAGGAAGGGAATGTGAAAAACAATTAGTATAATATATCACATTAACATAATGAAGAAGTGAAAACACATGATCATCTCAGTTGATGCACAAAACCATTTGACAAAATTCAACACTTTTTCATGATAAAAACACTCAACAAACGAGGAATGGAAGGAAAGTACCTACACATAATAAAAGTCACATATGAAAAGTCCACAGTTAAAATCATACTCAATCGCGAAAAATGGAAAGTTTCTCTTCTAAGAATGGGAACAAGGAAAGGATGCCTATTCTTGCCATTTCTATTCAACATAGTACTGGAAACTCTAGTCACAGCAGTTAGACAAGAAAAATAAATAAAAGGCATTTAAATGGAAAAGAAGTAAAATTATCTGTTCCCAGATTACATAATCTTATATATAGAAAATCCTAAAGATTCCACAAAAAACCCACTAAAACTAATAAATGATGTTAGCAAATTTGCAGGATACAAATCAACACACAAATGAGTTGTATTTCCATAAACGAACAATGACTAATCTGAAAAGGAAATTAAGAAAACAACCCCGTTTACAAAAGTCTCAGAAAGAATACAATGCTTAGGAATGAACTGAGAAGGCAAAGGACTTGTACAATGAAAATTATAAGAGATAACCAAAATAAATCAAAGATGACATAAACACAATGGTGAAACATCCCATGTTTATAGACTGGAAAATTTAATATTGTTATACTGTCTATAACACCCAAAACAATCTACAGAGTCAATGCCATCTCTATCAAAATCTCAATGGTAACTTCCACAGGAAAAATTTCTAAAATTCATATAAAATCAAGAGATTTTACATTGCCAAAGTAATCCTGAAAAAGAACAATGTTGGAGACCTCACACTTACTGATTTCAAAACATACTGTAAGGCAACAGTAATCAAGATGGTGTAGTACTGACATACAGACAGACATATAGACCAATGGAACAGAGTCCAGAAATAAACCCTTCTATACATGCTCTTTATGATCTTTGACAAGGGTGCCAAGACTATACAATGAAGGACAGTTTCTTCAACAAATTGTGTTGGGAAAACTGGATATCTACATGAAAAGAATGAGGTTGTATTCTTCCCTTATGCCATATACAAAAATTAACTCAAAATGCATTAAAGACCTAACCATAAGACCTAAACCTTTAAAACTCCTAGAAGAAAACATAAGGGAAAAGCTTTTGGGTATTTGGCAATGGTTTCTTAGATATGACACCGAAAACACGGGCAACAACAACAAAAGACAAATGAGATGACTTCAAACTTACAGCCTGTGCATCAAAGGAGACAATCAACAGAGAAAAAAGATGACCTACAGAATGGGAGACAGTATTTTTAAATTATATATATGATAATGGATTAATATCCAGAATATATTGTAAACTCCTACAACAAAATAACCTTATTAAAAAATGGGCAAAGGACTTAGTTATCCAAAGACATACAAATGACCCACAAGCATATGAAAAAATGTTCCATATCACTAATCATAAGAGAAATGCAAATAAAAAGCACAATGAGGTATCACCTCATACTCATTATGATGGACACTATCACCACAGAAAATAACGCACTGGAAAAGATGCAGAGAAATTGTAACCCTTGTTCACTGTGATTTCTCAAAAAATTGAAAATATAATCACCATATGATTCTATCCCAGTTCAGGGTACATATCCAAAAGAATTAAAGCAGAATCTGAAAGAGATATTTGTACACCCACGTTCATTGCAACTATTATTCACAATAGTCAAGAGGTGGAGGCAGCCCAAATGCCCAATGACAAATGAATGGATAAAGAAAATGTGGTTTAATTAGATCCCGTTTGTCAATTTTTGCTTTTGCTGCAATTGTTTTTGGTGAATTTGTCACCAAATGGTGATTTTGCCTGTGCTTATGTTTTGAATGGTATTGCCTAGATTTTCTTCTAGAGTTTTTATAGTTTTGTGTTTTACATTTAAGTCTTTAATCCATCTTGAGTTAATTTTTGTATAAGGTATCCAGTTTCATTTTTCTGCATATGGGTAGCCAATTCTCCCAGGATTATTTATTAAATAGGGAATCGTTTCCCCATTGCTTGTTTTTGTCAGGTTTGTGAAAGATGATATGGTTGTAGATGGGTGGTCTTATTTCTGAGTTATAAAAACAAGATCATGTCCTTTGCAGGGACATGGATGGAGCTGGAAGCCATTATCCTGAACAAACTAAGGCAGGAACAGAAAACCAAACACCACATGTTCTCACTTATAAGTGGGAGCTGAACAATGAGAACACATGGACACACAGGGAGGGGAACGAAACAAACAGGGCCTGTTGGGTGGTAGGGTGAGGGGAGGGAGGGCATTAGGAAATACAGCTAATGCATCCTGGGCTTAATACGTAGATGATGGGTTGACAGGTGCTGCAAACCACCATGGCACACGTTTGCCCATGTAACAAACCTGCACATCCTACACATGTACCCCGGAACTTAAAACAAATTAAAATTAATTTTAAAAAATGAAAAAATGTGTGGTGGCTCAAACTAGACTGCTCTGATCCCACAAGAACCCTGCTGCTGTCCATTCACATCAGGACCACCCAGGAAAGCAAACAATTTAGCCTTCCCAGTATGATATCACCTAGTCCCTTGGACTATAGAGTGAGGGCTTATGTGTCTCCTATTTAGAGAGTGTGTTTCATAATTATACAAAGGGTAGAAAATGGACCAACCAACAGGCTGAGTCATTTTTTAAGAGGGTGGCAGTAATAACCCCAAATGAGCTCAACAAAACTGGGGAATCCAAGGAATGGTGCTTGAAGGGAAGTGGGGTTGGTTGTGGTCCTTAAACTTCTTGGCACTTTTATAAAATGTGGCAGGGTGGGGATGGAGTAATACAGCCCTTGCCTCCAATCCAAATGCACTCAAGGACTTAGTATTTAGTCTTATTTTCCAGTTTTGTTTGTTTACAAAGCAACCTTGCTTGATACTGCAGGGAAAGTCAAGTTTTTCATTTTGCCCACTCAGGGCTACCCGCCTGGGTCAGCATCTTCCCTAGCGTCTTCACAGCACTCCTAAGGAAGACTTTTGCAGTGCTCTCCAGAGCTGAGGGGAGTGGAATTCAGTCGAGGGAAAGTGAAAGGAAACTAAGGTTTCCCGTTTCTTCTCAAGGCAGATGTTCTCAGCTTCCTTCACACCTCCTTCCCATAGGTGCAAGAGACAGTACAGCTGGGTTGTGTAGGAGGGCCGAGAAGAAAGGGGCACTTAGTCTAGCCCCACGTTTGGCCAAAGACAGGTACATAGCAGATACCATCCTATCTTCCCCCTCTTAATAGCAGGCCAACTACATGTAACCCTTCCCCTTCTTTACTAATGCACCCTCTTTGTGGTACCAGCAACAAGGGACAGATAGGCCCACCCACTCTAGTCTAGGGAGAGTTTTGCTACTATCCCTAAAATTGTACCACCCCCATATCCCACTCCTTTTTGTAAAAACAAAAGGAGTTTAAACCTGTAAGCATGCTATTGCTTTCTATGTGTTAATCAGTTTCCTTCCATTTGAGCTGCATAAGAGGGAAGGGTATCGGAAGCATAGGCCGTAATCTTGTGCCAATCAGTAAAAACCACTACTGCACACACACACGAAAATGTGGTGTGTACATACAATGGAATATTATGCAGCTTTAAAAAGGAATTCCTGTCATATGCTATAACATGGATGAATCTTGAGGACATTATGAAATAAGCCATTCACAATAGCGTGAATACTACATGATTCCATTCATATAAAGTAGTCAAAATCACAGAAACAGAAAGTAGAAAGGTGGTTGCCAAGGGCTTGGAGGTAGAGGGAACTGGTGTTTCATGGGAATAAAGTTTTAGTTTTGCAAGATGAGAAAGTTCTAGAGATCTCTTACACAATAATGTGAATATACTTAACACAACTGAACTGTACACTTAAAATTGAGAGATGATAAATTTAATGTTAAGTGCTTTTACCACAAAAAAAAGTGAAGCCATTATAATTCAGGCCAACTTTTATAACATATACAAATTAATTATTTAAATTCTGCAACAAATAAAAAACGGCTGGAATAGATTTTTTTTTTTTTTTTTTAAGTGAAATTGCTTTCTTCTAGGGCTGATTGACTAGATCTATCAAATGTATGAAGAAAATGTCCTGCTAATTACCAGGGTGATGTTTCACAAACAAGTCTGGCGGTTTAAAGAAACAATCCCTTAAGTAACAAAACATGGCTTTAAGGCCCAGAATTGGCAAGGGATGCATTTCGAGAGTCCCACAAACAATTATACAATTACATTTGATGGTTTTTTTTTCCAACAAGATATATTTGGGACACTCTGCTCTGAGTATAAAATTCTGAAGGCAATGAACTGCATGATCATCACCATCACTGCACTTGGCAAGCGCTCTCATTTTCCCCATAAAACTGTGTTAGATAGGATGTTAGTTCAACAGAATAAAACTATTTGGTGAGACTTAGCACTATGATTTATATGCATTAACTTCTTATGAAGTTAGGCAAAAAAGAAATATGTACTCACAATAACAAGTTGGTTATTTGTATTTCTGTTACTGAAAAAAAAAAAAAAGTCTGGCAGCTCTGGGGTTGGAGAAAGAATTCTACCCTGGAGGAATCAAGTGTTCTGTATTCGAATTATGCTTCTCTGCTTACTAGATGTGTCACCTTGTGCAAGCTGTAGACCTTCCCCAACTTACGTTAGTTCAACTTACAATTTTTTGACTTTATGAAGGTGTGAAAGCAGTACACACTTAGTAGAAATCTGAGTACCTATATGATAGCGTTCTATTTTTAACTGTCACTGCAGTATTCAATTACACGAGAAATTCAACAGTTTATTAGAAAACAGACTTTATGGTAGATGATTTTGCCCAATAAAACTAATATAAATGTTCTGACAATATTCAAGGTAGGCTATGATGTTTTGGTAGGTTAGGTGTATTAAATGCATTTTCAACATAATGATATTTTCAACTTAAGATGGGTGTATCAGGATGTAACCCTATCATAAGCTGAGAATTCTCTGTGATTCAGTTTCCATAGCTAAACTTAAGGCTAAGTATATATGGTTCATATATGTACATTATGATAAAAAAGTACCTATGTAAAAATATTCAGCCTAGGGCCTGGGTATGATGGTTAATACCCAGTGTCAACTTGATTGGATTGAGATACAAAGTATTAACCTTGGGTGTGTCTGTGAGGGTGTTGTCAAAAGAAATTAACATTTGAGTCAGTGGGCTGGAGAAGGCAGATCCACCCTTAATCTGGTGGGGACAATTTAATCAGCTTCCAGCGAATTTTAAATAAAGCAGGCAGAAAAACATGAAAAGGAGAGACGGACCTAGCCTCCCAGCCTACATCTTTCTCCTGTGCTGGATGCTTCCTGCCGTTGAACATCAGACTCCAAGTTCTTCAGTTTTAGGACTCGGACTGGTTCTCCTTGCTCCACAACTGGCAGATAGCCTAGCCTATTGTGGGACTTTGTGATCATGTAAATTAATACTTAATAAACTGTCCTTTACACACACACACACACACACACACACACACACACACATATATATATATCTCCTGTTCTGTCCCTCTACGAGAACTCTAATACAGATTTTGGTACCAGGAGTGGTTCTAAAGGAACAGAATATTAAAGGATGGAGTTCTTTCATTGATTTTGGGGCTTCTGGAGTTGGCTGCTTAATATGATTAGACCCCAAAATGCTAAGGACTCTACTTCTAATAGTATGGAGAACACTGATAGTCATTGGTGTTAACTATTTAGAGACTTATGCAAAATAAATGCACTTGACACTGCTGATTCACTGCTTGTCAGAGGCATGGAGTTTAGTGACCCTATACATATAATACCTTTGACCATATGTGGAGAACCAAGAAACATAATGAAGCTGGTTGGTTACTCCTAAGTTCGGTGGACAAAGTGATGAAAGAAAATGATGAACTCAGGGATTCTATCTCCTTGATTCAGAAGCAGATACTGAGCCTCAAATCTGCTAAGACTGCCCTGAGTCTTATCTCCTGAAGAGAAAGAGCTGAAATTGTGGAAAAACAAACACAAGTTCTTATGCTAGCGGCTGACATGCAATGAAAGGTGCATGCACAGCCTTGCCAGGTATCTATAGTTAAAGTGAGGGCATTGATTGGAAAAGAATGGGACCCTGAAACTTGGAATGGGGATGTGTGGGAAGACCCTGATGAAGCTGGGGACACTAAGTTTGTAAACTCTGAGGAACCTTTTTAGCCAGAAGAAACAGCTTCCCCATCCCCAGTAGTGGCAACATCCCCTCCCCAACACATGCTGCCATAGGCCTTTCCACCTTTGTCTGAGGAGACAAACCCTGCACTGCCTGAGGCAACAGTGGTGGCCTCTCCCCTGAGGCAGCTGCCAGGCAAAATAATGTTGATTCTCATCAGGGGCCACTCTCAATACTCCTGTTTGCTTCTAGACCTATTACTAAAGTCCCCTGGAGGTGAGGTTGAGAGTGTGACCCATGAGGAGCTGCACTACACTCGAAAAGAACTGTTTGAATTCTCTAATTATATAAAGAGCAATCTGGAGAACAGGCTTGGGAATGGAAATTAAGGGTATGGGATAATGGTGGAGGGAATATAGAGCTGGATCAGGCTGAATTTATTGATTTGGGCCTACTAAGTAGGGACTCTGCATTTAATGTTGCAGCTCAGGGAGTTAAAAATATTCTAATAGTTTATTTGCTTGGTTAGCTGAAACATGGATTAAAAGATGGCCCACTGTGAGTAAGCTGGAAATGCCTGATCTCCCTTGGTTTAATGTAGAGGAAGTGATCCGAAGGCTTAGGGAGATTGAGATGGTGGAGTGGATTAGTCACTCTTGACCCACTCATCCCACCTGGGAAAGCCCAGAAGATATAGCCTTGACCAATGCCTTGCAAAATAGATTGGTGAGGGCAGCACCTGCATCTCTGAAGAGCCCTGTAATTGCTCTTCTCTGTATGTTGGATCTAACAGTGGGAACCACAGTCACTCAACTATAAAATTTAAATACAGTGGGAAGAATTGGATCCCAAAGTGGCAGAGGCCAAGTGGCAGCACTCAACTATCAAAGGCAAAGTGGGCGTAGCTACTGTAATGGACAGCAGAGACAAAGCAGCAATCAGAATAATCTGACTCATGGAGAGCTCTGGCATTGGCTAATTAATCACAGTGTTCCTAGAAGTGAAATTAATAGGAAGCTTACTGCATTCCTACTTAAATTATACAAACAGAAAACCTCTAGGCCGCATGGACAAAAGACTAATTTGAATTATAAAAACAGAGAATCGTGACCTCTCAATCAATTTCCAGACTGGAGCCAGTGTATGGAACCAGAACCACTTGAATGAAGGGGAGCCTGGGTCCCTTTAAGGAAAAACCCCACTACATTACCAACAATTTATGCAGTGAATCTTTCTCCTATCCTTCCCCTAGGAGACCTCCAGCCTTTTAACAGGGTAACTGCGCTGGGGAAAGGGAAATGATCAGACATTTTGGGGACTACTAGACACTGGCTCTGAGCTGATATTGATTCTAGGAGACCCAAAACATCATTGTGGTCCTCCAGTTAAAGTAGGGGCTTATGCAGGTCAGGTAATTCATGGAGTTTTAGCTCAGGTCCAACTTGCAGTGGGTCCCCTGACTCATTCTGTGGTCATTTCATTTCCCCAATGCCAGAATGCATAATTGGCATAGACATACTTGGCAGCTGGCAGAACCCCCACAATGGCTCCCTGAACTGGAAGGCTATTATGGTGAGAAAGGCCAAATGGAAGGCATTAGAGCTGCCTCTACCTAGAAAAATAGTAAATCAAAAACAATATTGCATCCTGGAGCAATTGCAGAGATTGCTCGCCACCACCAAGGACTTGAAAGACAGAGGGTTAGTGATTCCCACCGTGACCCCATCCTACTCTCCCATTTGGCCTGTGCAGAAGAGAGATGGATCTTGGAGAATGACAGTAGATTATCATGAGCTTAACCAAGTCGTGACTCCAATTGCAGCCGATGTGGTTTCATTGCTTGAGCAAATTAACACATCTCCTGGTATCTGGTATGCAGCCACTGCCATGGCAAATGCCTTTTTCTCCATTTCTGTCCATAATGCCCACCAGAAGTAATTTGCCATCAGCTGGCAAGGACAGCAATATACCTTTACTGTCCTACCCCAGGGGTATATCAACTCTCCAGCTTTTGTGTCATAATCTTATTCAGAGAGATCTTAATCACTTTTCACTTCCATAAAATATCACAATGATCCATTACATTGATGACAGTATGCTGACTGGATCCACAGAGCAAGAAGTAGCAAACACACTGGACTTATTGGTGAGACATTTACGTGCCAGAGGATGGGAAATAAATCTGACTGAAATTCAGTGATCTTCCACCTCAGTAAAATTTTTAGGGGTCCAGCAGTGTGGGGCCTGGTGAGATACTCCTTCTAAGGTGAAGGATGAGTTGCTGTATTTGGCCCCTCCTACAACAAAGAAAGAGGCAGAATGCCAAGTGGGCCTATTTGGATCTTGGAGATAACACATTCTTCGTTTGAGTGTGTTACTCTGGCCCATTTATCAAGTGACCTGAAAGGCTGCCAATTTTGAGTGGGGTCCAGAACAGGAGCAGGCTCTGCAACAGACCCAGGCTTCTGTGCAAGCTGCTCTGCCACTTGGACCATATGACCCAGCAGACCCAATGGTGCTTGAGGTGTCAGTGGCAGATAGGGATGCTGTTTGGAGCCTCTGGCAGGTCCCTATAAGTGAAACACAAAAGAGGCCTCTAGGATTTTGGAGCAAGGCCCTGCCATCTTCTGCAGATAACTACTCTCCTTTTGAGAGACAGCTCTTGGCTTGTTACTGGGCTTTGGTGGAAACTGAACGTTTGACCATGGGTCACCAAGTTACCATGTGACCTGAACTGCCTATCATGAACTGGGTGCTTTCTGACCCATCTAGCCATAAAGTGGGTCATGCACAGCAGCATTTCATCATCAAATGGAAGTGGCATATACATGATCGCGCTCAAGCAGGTCCTGAAGGCACAAGTAAGTTACATAAGGAAGTGGCTCAAATGCCCATGGTCTCCACTCGGGTCACCCTGCCTTCTCTCCCCCAGCCTGCTCTGATGGCCTCATGGAGAGTTCCCTATGATCAGCTGACAGAGGAAGAGAAGACTAGGGCCTGGTTCACAGATGGTTCTGCATGATGTGCAGACACCACTCGAAAGTGGACAGCTGCAGCACTACAGCCCCTTTCTAGGACATCCCTGAAGGACAGCAGTGAAGTGGTATCTTCCCAGTGGGCAGAATTTTAAGCAGTGCACCTGGTTGTGCACTTTGGATGGAAGGAGAAATGGCCAGATGGGTGATTATATACCGATTCATGGGCTGTAGCCAATGGTTTGGCTGGATGGTCAGGGACTTGGAAGAAGTATGATTGGAAAATTGGTGACAAAGAAATCTGGGGAAGAAGTATGTGGATTGACCTGAGTGGTCAAAAACTGTGAAGATGTTTGTATTCCATGTGAGTGCTCATCAATGGGTGACCTCAGCAGAGGCAGCTTTTAATAATCAAGTGGATAGGATGACCCGTTCCATGGACACCACTCAGCCTCTTTCCCCAGTCACCCCCGTCATTGCCCAAAGGGCCCATGAACAAAGTGGCCATGATGGCAGGGATATAGGTTACGCATGGGCTCAGCAACATGGACTTCTGCTCACCAAGGCTGACCTGGCTCCAGCCACTGCTGAGTGCCCAATTTGCCAGCAGCAGAGACCAACACTGAGCCCTCGATAAGGCACCATTCCTCGGGATGATCAGCCAGCTACCTGGTGGCAGATTGATTATATTGGACCTTTTGCATCATGAAAAGGGCAGAGGTTTGTCCTCACTGGAATAGACACTTACTCCGGATATGAGTTTGCCTATCCTGCATGCAATGCTTTTGCCAAGACTACCATCCATGGACTCATGGAATGCCTTATTCACCATCATGGTATTCCATACAGCATTGCCTCTGACCAAGGCACTCACTTTACAGCTAAAGAAGTGTGGCAGTGGGCTCATGCTCATGGAATTCACTGCTCTTACCATGTTCCCCATCATCCTAAAGCAGCTGGATTGACAAAACAGTGAAATGGCCTTTTGAAGTCACAATTAAAACGCCAACTAGGTAAAAATATTTGCAGGGCTGCAGCAAAGTTCTCCAGAAGGCCATGCATGCTCTGAATCAGCATCCACTATATGGTACTGTTTGTCCCATAGCTAGAATTCATGGGTCTAGGAATCAATGGGTGGAAGTGGCGCCACTCACCATCACCCCTAGTGATCCACTACCAAAATTTTTCTTTCCTGTTCCCACGACATTTCGTTCTGCTAGCCTAGACATCTTAGTTCCAGAGGGAGGAACGCTGCCACCTGGAGACACAATGATTCCGTGAAACTAGAACTTAAGATTGCCACCTGGACACTTTGCGCTCCCCCTACCTTTAAGTCAAGAGGCTAAGAAGGGAGTTACAGTTTTGGCTGGTGTCACTGACCCAGATTACCAAGATGAAATCAGTCTGCTACTCTACAACGAAAGTAAGGGAGAGTATGCATGGAATACAGGAGATCCATTAGGATGTCTCTTAGTATTACAATGTCCTGTGATTAAGGTCAATGGAAAACTACAACAGCCCAATCCAGGCAGGACTACAAATGGCCCAGACCTTCAGGAATGAAGGTTTGGGTCACTGCACCAGGAGAAAAAAAAAACAACAACCTGATGAGGTGCTTGCTGAAGGCAAAGGGAATATAGAATGGGTAGTACAAGAAGGTAGTCATCAATACCAGCTACAACCACATGACCAGCTGCAGAAACAAGGACTGTTGACTGTCATGAGTGTTTCCTCCTTGTTAAAAACATGTTTGTGCATGTATATACCTGTACTAAGAAAATATATTTTTTTTCCTTTATCATGTGACATAAGATTTATTGACTTCATATCAGCATGTAAGTATTGTTAACTTTATGTAATAGTATTTGGGTTGGGGGATTAGTGTGTTTCTGGTTGTAGGAAGGATAGTTGTATTATGTTAGGTGTAATTATGCCCTCATTATTGTCTTTATTTGTATGTATGGTCTCAGGAGATGTGTTCAAGTTGACAAGGGATGGACTGGCGATACAAAGTATTAATCCTGGGTGTGTGTGTGTGGGTGTTGCCAAAAGAGATTATCATTCCAGTCAGTGGGAAGGCAGACCCACCTTTCATCTGGTGGGCACGATCTAATCAGCTTCCAGCAAATACAAAGCAGGCAGAGAAACATGAAAAAGAGAGACAGGTCTAGTCTCCTAGCCTACATCTTTCTCCCGTACTGTATGCTTCCTGCCCTGGAACATCGGACCCAAAGTTCTTCAGTTTGGGGACTCGGACTGGCTCTCCTTGCTCCTCAGCTTGCAGACAGCCTATTGTGGGACCTTGTGATTGGCTGAATAAACTCCCTTTATATATATAATAGTCACATATACTAATGGGAGATATATAATATATATAAACTATGTATATAAAATATATAATATATACATATATACATGTAATATGTATGTATATAAAAGATATATACATCTATATTAATATATACATATATGTATATAAAATATATATAATATGTATATATTATATATAAATATATACATAGTTTATATATATTATATATCTCCCATTAGTATATGTGGCTTATATATAAGAGATATATATGTAAATATATCTCCCATTAGTTCTGTCCTCTAAGAGAACCCTAACACACTGGGAAAACATCCAGCACATCGTGCGCCCTGAAATACTCATTTTTGAACCTCTGGAAACCTATCAGATTTGCCTTTGAATTTCATTTTCATCTTGTTATTGGGAGTAATGAATAATCTCTTTAAGGCCCTTGGGCATGGTAGATGCTTAGTAAAGAGTTATTATCATTATTATTTGTCATTTCCATTATATTTTCAACCATTATCATTGGAATTAATAAAATTCAGAGACCCAATATTGTATTAGAGCTAAACTGAAACCCTATCCAGGCAAATTATAAAACACAAACCTCCAACCTGGAAATTATCTCCATCTCATAGATAATATAATCACAGCAAAGAACTAAAACTTTGATCCCCAAATGAAGAAAAATGCCTTCTGAGGGCGTGAACTTTATTTATCCTTTCTGGATTGGCCAAATTCATATCATGTAGATAATGTTAAAATAAAAAACATTCTTTTAGCTCTTTCTCAGGCTCCAAATAGATTCAGGGCTAATGCAGCATTCAAATTTGCTTCCTTACTTTTAGGAATGGCTTGAATAATGGAGAAATGGGATTTTTGTTCAACCAAGATTTCCTTCTGGCCCTACAGAGTTTAAAAAAAATAGATTGCCTCAACACCAACATTCCCTGTAGTTACTCCATGAGGCAAGGTGGACCCAGACTCCACTGTGTGGACGGACCTCCCAGAAGGATCCTCCTGTCCCTGAAGGCCACTCTGCCTCCTGCTACAGGTCCCAGTGCTGATTGTGATACTTAACAAGGGCTTTCAGATGTCTGAAACAAGAGTATAGCATAGAGTTAAGAATGTGGCTTCTGGAGAGACAAATTCGGTTTCAAATTCAGTTCTGTGACCTTGGGTACGTTACTGAAACTTTCTAAGTCTCAGTTTCCTCTTTAAGAAAATGGAGATTATAAAACCTGCTTTATAAGGATTGTGAGAGAATCAGAATGAACTGTTAAATGTAAAGCTTTTGGCAGAGGGCCTGGCACATGGCAAGCCCCCAGTAGATGTTAGCTACTATTATTTACCGGATTGATGTCTCGTATTCAATCTGAGTCTTTTTCATGGGTGTTGAAGATGAAAGTAAGTCACAGATAGTTGAAATCAGTAGAGAATGCCTTTTGTGATATGATCCAGTACAAGTTCTGTACCTTAAATAATGTAGCTAGCCAGTACAGGCTGGTCAAAGAGAGAAATTACAGTAAATTTTGTATTGAGGATGTATTTGATTCCTCTTGGGAAGGAAAGAGGGCCTTGCACATACATTCTGAACACTGAATCTGCACAGACTATTTTTAAAAACATTAGTTTCTTAGACATTTTTCTGGCACCTGACCCTTTGTGACTTTTAGATTTCTTTCTCCAACAATTTTCCAAAATTATGTTCCCAGTTCACACATTATCCAAAGCCAAACACTCTGTAGTGTGTGTTAGTGATCACAGACGGAGGGTCGTATGGGAGGAAGAGCTATAATAGTCTCCATAATGCATTAAGGAAACAATAAAGTATATCCCCTTGCAAGGATATAATGGAGCTTCCTGAGGCTCTTTTGCATAAGGAACTGTTCCTAAAAGCCCACATTATTCATCAGCAAGCAGTGCGGCCACACATCTCAGTAGGCCGGGCAACAGAACAAGGATCTTCGCCAGGAAAGAAATTCTTAATTTTGGCTTCACCACAAACTTTCTGGACGACCTTGAACAAGTCATGTAACTTTGTATCCTATTTTATTTACCTTACCTTAAGTAGTCATAGCTTCCCAGACCTAAAGGAACCTCAGGAAGTCATCAACCCATTCCTCTGGTGTCATGGAAAACTTTACTTGCAACCATTTTCAGAGAGGCAATGCTTCCTCTGTCTCCTTCTCTTCCTTTCTTCCCTTCTTTTTTCTTTCTCTTGTGTTATTAGATTGTTTTGGAGGGATGGAGTTTGATTGTGACAAGGATCTCAAACTTAATTCTTTCTAGGGCCAGGTAGGTGTAGGGAGTTGAGTCTAACACAGTAAGAAGCAGTAGTCATGTAGAAGGCTGGAGAGTGCATGAATTCCAAAAGGCATCCCAAAATGTTTTAGCTGTGCAGGCCAAACAGAACCTATCTGCTTTCAGAGTCCCTTTATGGCCCATGGCCAGTTTGCAACCTCTGAATGTAAGTATAAAAACAGCACCTATAATGCTGGGCTAAAGGGAATATATGGTAACTAGATGGTTAGATATACATTTTCAAATAGTATTGGCAAATACTCCATATGTGAAAAATCTATAAATTCAGTTTATTATGGTGTGAATCTCTGCTCAGAAGAAAACTTCTTTAGTGCTTTAAGAAGAATTACATTTCCAAAAATTCATTTTACACTCCTTTCTTTCAGAAGACCTACTTTAAAAGATAGTCAGCACCTTAGAGATCCCCTAGGTGATCCAAATTGACCCAGATAATTGCCAGGGGAACAAAATAAAACCAGAGTGCCTTGCTCCCAAATTCAGTGTATCCTAATCTGGCCATGTTAAATTTCTGGGTTGGTTTTACTGGCTCCCAGAGAAAATTAGATTGTCCTCCTCCTAATTTTCTTTTCCTTTTTTCCTTTTACTTGTATGTTATTACTATTAATTAATACAGACAAAAATTATCTGGTGTACTTGGGTGATATAAATGTACTAGTGTACAAAGAAGGGGATGGATACAAGTGATCTTTTGATTCTCCCTTATTTTCCTTCCTCTTTCAGGCGAGGGCAAATCCATCACACTGCAGGTGCAGTCTCATCCAACATCTCTGGGAAAAGCCCAAAGGCGCAGCTGGTCTCCAAGTCGAGCATAAAAGCTGGGGTCACAATTCATTCAGCTCCTAAGAGGAACTGGGCATGGATGGCACTTTAGCCCTTTCAGGAGGGTTGGTCAGGCATGGGAAGCAGGGTAGGCTGGACTGGATGGACTTAAGAGTTACAACAGAAAATGTAAAAAGCAAAAGAAAAATGAAAAGCCAAAAGTCCAGTGCCAGCTGGCACAAATCCAAACCTAGGAAGGTGGTCTTGGGACGGACGGGAAGGGTGTCTATGAAAGAGCCCTAGGGAATAACGTCGACCTCAGAGTCTAACTTGACTTCAACTGATCAAAAGCAAGCAGGCTAGCCTCCCTGTGAAATACACAGAAGCACAAACTGTGAAAGGTAGAGACGGCCTTACAGATCACCTGACACATCTACAATAACCTCTCATTTTGCAGAGGACACCTCAGAGAGGTGAGGTCACATATTTGGAGGCCAAGCTCCACTCTCCAAGCACCCTGTCCTGCACTCTAGATAAAAGAATCCCACACTGCTTTGCTTTGTCTAGGGTTAAATTCATCATCTTTACCATGAGGGCAGGGCCTACAATTCTTTGAATGACATTAGTCTTTAGTGCTCCATTAATCAATCATTTATCAGTAGCATAGGCAAACATCACTCAATTTAGGGATAGTTCAGTGGCTGGTTTTCTTTAATAACCTCCATTTTGACCTTTGCTTAGGTAGGTTGGGGGTTGTGTAGCAACTCAATCAGTTACACTGATGGCCAACTTATTCCAAAAAATTAGTCAGGTCAGCTGAACAATGTTCATTGATTTTTTTTTTAACATGGCAATAAATTGATTGTAATGTTGATCTGTGCTATATAAGCAGAGCCGAATTGCATGTATAATTTATAAAATGCATAGGTTAAACTTCTCTTAATTGGTGATAGAACATGTGCCTTTAAAGTCTATGAGGGCATAGAAATTCAAATGAAAGAAATGTATAGATTTTTTAAATAATTAGGAGTTGGAGTTAGACATTCAAGATAGGAAAGCCCTCATGAATAATATGAATGTAACTAACTCTACTAGTAAACTTACTTTAATAAAAGACTATGTACTAATCACTACACTGAGTGATTTATGTATATATGGTATGATCATCCCTATTCTTTACAATGAAGTCAACTCATTTGTCTCAAGTAAGCTAGTAAGTCATGGACATAGATGCTGTCTGGTTCTGAGTCCTATATGATTCTCAGGTAGTTTGAGCAGCAGCATGGTACAGGGGCTGAAGCACTGGACCAAGAGTTAAGGGACCTTATCTCTGGTCTTGACTCCAGCTCAGTGCATGTTAGCCATCTTTCCTGCCTCTAAATGATGAGGCTGGGCTGAAACTAGGGCTCCAGCTCCAAGGTATTGTGTATTTGATGCTTTGTTCAGGTTTCTACTCTTAAAAGATAGATACCCATGTAAGCAGCACTTCTTGATTGGGAGCAAAACACTTGCTCCTAGATTTTTAAGAGAAACTATGTTTAGCTTTAAAAAAGAAATTGAAAAGAAAGGCCCAGTCTCAAGAGGCAGACAGAGCTGGGTCCACATCCTGGCACTACCTATGCCACCTGGCACAAATGACTCCACCTCTGTAGGCCCTGGCTTCCCCCTCTTTTTGATGGGCATAGTTATACCTACCTCATTTGGATGTTCTGAAGATTAAATGAGATAACATGTCTTCAGCAGTGGATCATTGCACGATTTCAACAAATTTCCTTTGGCGTCAACTTAGACAATTAGAGTCAGGTGCTGAAAACCTAAGTTAATATCTACTCTTCCGATAAGAAAATTAATTTATTTCCTGAAAACAATCTCCTGAAAATTATCTGGAACTTTTCTTCTTTTTAAACTAGGCCTTCTTTGGTGTTTTTCTTTTTTTTTTTTTTTTTTTAAAAAAAACAACATCCCCAGGAGCTAGGTACTATGATTGTCCCCTTTTTACACTGAGGAAATAGATGCATAGAGATATTAAGTAACGTGCTCAAGATAAACATCTAGAAAGTGGTGAAAGAAGGAATCAAATGGAATCGTCTTGGTTTCAAAGCCCGTGCTCTAAGTGCCACCTCTCACATGACACAAAATCATCCCAAAGAATCCCCAATTTTGAATCAAATGAATGAAGTATCAACAGTGTAGTCTAGCTGCCTGGCAGCATTTATAGCTCCTAAAGCCAACACCAATTTTTCCCAAATGATTTGAGCCCAGCCAATTACAGTGAAGACCCTGGGATAGTTCCTCTGTTCATTGCACAGCTTGGGTGCCACAGAAATATCCTCTATCCCTTGGGTAAGGATAGAGCAGATTTCTAGAATATTAGAAAAAGTTTAAAGCAAAGGCAGTTTTCATGGAATCTGAAGTAAGAATAAAGCAGGTCCTGAATTTGAAATTAATTTCACTATTATATACAGGTGCACAAGAAAGTGTTCTTCTCCCCCAGACAAAAGAGTGGGAAGGACTCAGGAAGGCCCAACTTGCAAACTCCCCAGTATCAAGTGGCTGCCTTCAAAATCCAACCCTTCTCTTCCCAGCTCATTTCCAGTATGTATTTGCAAAGGCCATGCCATTTTTGAAGGTAAGAAAAAAAGTCACACATTTATTTTAATAAGACAAAAGTTAATTAAATATTTGCATTCTAGTTATTAGGATTTCAGTTTTGCAGGTTAATGGTGAGCCTCTTTAAAGAATTCTCCTTTGTGATCTCTCTACACCAAGATAGGTTGAATGACACGTGAAGCATTTCCATATTCTTAATTGTCCGGAAAGAAGTGTTTCAAACAAGTTAAATCCTTCACCAAAGAAACACAAAAAATAAAACACGAGATAGGCATCTATCAAAACATTTATATATCCATCTCAGTCATTCGGGATGCAAAGATGTAAATAACAGTAAACTACAGGAATTAAACTGCGAGCTCAAGAAAGACAGAAAACACCCTTTCCAAATAATGAATTATTTTCTAACCTTGCAGACACCTCATTTTTTACATCTTAATGTTAATTGCAGGGTAGTTTTGGCTGAGTAGTAGTTGTAAGAGTAACAGTAGTTAGTACTTATTAAGCTCTTATTATGCAACATGCACTGCACTGAATCATTTACATAAATTATTTCATGGAATGCTCACAACCCTATGAGGTGAATGCCATCATGTTCCTATTTTTATGAGTGATGGAATGGAGACTCAGAAAAATAAAATGAACTACCGAAGGTCTTGGAACTAGTACAGCAGAGTGGTTGAGGTTCTTTGTGAATCCAGGCATCTGATGCCAGAACCCAAATCACATCGCTTTTCTATCCCAATCCGTCTAGGCAGGGAGAGTCCTTGCCAATATTTCAATACGCCAGCATGAGAGTGTGCGTCTCACGGAGTGAGGAACCCGTTTCCGTCTTGTTCACTGTGAGTCATTCCAGGGTCAAGCAATGAGTCTGACATCTACATAGTGGGCACTCAATAGATAAATCAAACAGCTGGCTGAATCAAATCGAATGTGCTTTCTAGGCACCCAAATATGACAACAGGTTTAGGCTTGCAAATACTCACAGCTCTGGTGGGTCTCTCCTACATTTGGTGCTTAAGAAAACCTTGCAATTTAGCACAAATCCATCCTACGGTTTGTGATTGAGACAAACCTGCTCTGTGATCCATCCTTTTCTCTAGACTCTGATGAAATCTAGTGTCAATCAAAATGCAAAAGAGATCCAATAAAGTGATGCCAATTGAATCACACTGATTTAATTAAAAATACATTGAGTGTTTACTGTATCACAGGGCCAGGAAGACCAGACCCTGCCCTGAAACAGCTTCTAATCTTAAGGGGAGTGAATAAGACAAGTACACAAGTTACTCTAAAAAAAAAAAAAAAAAAGAAAAGAAAAAAAGAAAGAAAAAGAAAAGGTACATGTCAAAAGGGAGGACTAAAGAGACAGGTGGATCTCCGGGAGGGAGGAATGAGAGTTGCTAACTTGTGTTTGCTCTATCAGCACTATCTAATGCAACTTCCTGCAATGACAGAAATATTCTGTCTGCACCGCCTAGCATGGTAGCTCCTGAGTGGCTACTGAGCAAGTGAAATGTAGCTGGTGGGAATGAGACATGGAGGTTTTATATTTTATTTCAATTGACTGGAATTACATTTAAATAGCCAGATGTAACCAGTGGCTACCACACTAGGCAGCACAGCCCTAGATCTCTAAACTTAGTTTTCATGAATCTGGAGATTGTTTTAAGGGAATGCACACTGTCATGCCTCATGGAGATTTTGATTTATTAAGTCTGGGATGGGGTCTGGGAATATCTGTGTATTTTTAAAAGCACCAGAGTCCCGTCATGCAGACCACATTTAAAAAGACTCCAGCCTTAGTCTAGCTCTGACCTACCACCACTCACAGGCTCAGAGGATCCAGCAGGCATGTCAGCAAAGACACAGGTAGCCATGGCTTTGCTCTAAGTCACACTGTTTCATTCTTCCAGTCACTCTTCAGAGTGTTCTCAGAGGTGACTCAAACTCTTTAAGTCCAAGGTTATGTTTTATTCATCTTGGTAGGTACTGCACTTAACACAGTGACTAGCCTGCAAGTGTTCAATGAAACAACCAGAGTACGTCACAAAGTATATTTAGACCTTTCTTCATTTATTGCACTTCTCTTGCTATACCTGAGAGAACAAAGGCTGTCTGAAACAGGTGTATGGACTCTTATAAAGTTCACGTAATTTGAATCCAGAAGGAAATACGTAAGAATTATTTTACCTAAACCCTTAGGATGGAAGCAGGCAAAGGTTTCCATCAGAATAGAGCTCCTCTTTTCAAGCATCAGAGTACACCATTGCTCTCCTTATTTACTGTATTCGAATATAGTAACTGAAGAGCAGTTTACATAGAAAATAACTTAAACAAAAAATGTTCAGCCCTGTATGAAATGTCATGACTCCCACCATATTCCCTAAAGAAAAGGCTAAATGAAACTTTTTAGAAATTAAGAGCTTTTGATGGCAAATTTGCTACACAGGGCCTAGTAGAATGCTAGCCTTAGAGCGGGTACTCGAAAATGACTGTTGAATAACAAATACGCCTTTTTAGGTGATACCTATTTGTTTTGTACTTTAGGCATTTTAGTTACTTCCTATTAAAAATATGTGTCATTTCTAGATCACATTCTTAGACAACGTAATTACAGAAGATATGAAGTAAAAGTAATTCTAAAAACTAGCAGGGCAAATTAATATTATTGTGAGAAAGGTAGAGATGGTTTTTGAGAACTCAGGAAATTATTTCTAGATTTTTCCAACAACAACAACAACAATAAAAAAACGAGAATGGGAAAACAGGATCCCTGAGAAGGCAGCTCTTTAGAATATGAGAATGAGCATAGGCTTTGGAGTCAACAGATTTGAGATTAAAATCTAGCTCCACACATGATACTTTTCTAGTTTCCACATCTTCCTTTGAGAGTAGTGTCAGCATCCTTTCCTCATGTGGTTGTTAAAAAGATGAAATGAGTTAATATGTACAAAATGCCTACATCATTTACCATGAGTCTATCCCATGATCTGGGTCAAAGTGCTTGTTAGTTACGGATTGTGGATTCAAAAAAGATGTTGAAGTCCCAAACCCAAGGACCACAGAATGTGGCCCTTTTTTGGAAATAGGTTCATTGCAGATACAATTTGTTTAGATGAGGAGTACACTACTGGAGTAGGCTATAGGCTAGGCCCCTAATCCAATATGACTGGTGTCCTTTAAAGAAGAGGGAAAATGATGTGAAGACAGGGACACACAGCAAAAACACCATGTGACAATGAAGGCAGAGACTGGAGTTCCACAGCTGTAAACCAAGAAATGCCAAAATTTGCCAGCAAAGCCCCAGAAGCTAAAGAGGCAAGGACTTATTCTCTTACAGGTTTCAGAGGGAGCATGGCCCTGTTGACACCCTGATGCTTTCATCTTGGACTTCTAGCTTACAGAATTGTGAAATAATAAATTTCTATTTTTTTAAGCCACTCAGTTTGTGGTGCATGACCATGGCAGCCCTAGTAAACCAAATAAGTGTAAGATTTTAAAGTAGTTAACATTGGGCTGAGCACAGTGGGTCACACCTGTAATCCCAGTGCTTTGGGAAGCTGAGGCAGAAGGACTGCTTGAGCCCAGGAGTTCAAGACCAGCCTACCAACATAGTGAGATCCCATCCCTACAAAAAATATAAAAATTAGCCAAGCGTGATGGCGTGTGCCTGTAGTCCTAGCTACTTAGGAGGCCGAAGCAGGAGGGTTGCCAGGAGTTTAAGGCTGCAAGGGAGCTGTGATCACACCACTGCACTCCAGTCTGGGTGAAAGAGTGGGACTCTTGTCTCCAAAAAAAAAAAAAAAAAAAAAAGTAAAGTAGTTAATTGAAATGTGTATTAGCTACCATCTAAATTATTTTTATATGAATGCTTATTTTATCAAATAGTTAGGGTCCTGACTTTCCTCACCCTACTTCTCCCTGTTGTACTCTTACTACACATAATTGATTATGAAAAGAGTTTGCTTTCTACTGTTGCCTGTATATCCTACAGATAGGGAGACAAAGGTACCTGTTCCTTAACTTTAAAAGCTGTGGTAAGCTCCATGATCTTTGTAACTTCTTCTAGGATCCACCAGGCTAGACTTCTTATTATTCATGACCTACCTTAGCTCTGTGCCAAAATCATTTTCCTCCCATGTTCTGAAAGTCACACACCAGATACAGTTTGAAGAATCTTGAGCCTTTAGTCTTTCACAGCCCTTTTAAACCCAAGATTCTATCATAGGCAAAGAAAGTAGGATGAGGGAAAAAATTTTTTTGTTTAAATCACTTGTAAGATCAAGAAAGCTTTGTTTTTCTTTTTAAGAAATGGACTATTTGCATAGCTGGAATCATAAAAGTGGCAATTTAACATAATTGAATTGAGAAACTGACAGAAGGCCCAGCACAGAGCAAAACATCAACCAACAACTGGGCTGTTTTTATTGTTCCTTTTTAGTACCAGCAAGTGAAGTTATTAAAAACTACCATGAAATCAATTAATTTTAGTCTTTTACAGATTATTTTAATTCTCTTCCTGTAATATGTCTATATGAAATAATTGCTTTGTAATTAGCTGCATGATTAAATGTTAAATGCTAAATCTTTACTTTGGCAGGCTTAATATGCCTGGAAGGCCCAGTTGCACGACTTCTGTTAAGTATTTCACAGTACAACACTAGGTATCATCACTTCAAACAGATTTCACCATGCCCTGTTAATCAATGTTGCATAAGGAACTGGTTGCTACAGTGGTTCCGGATTGTACATTCAACACTACACATACACCAGTGGAAAAAATAGACCCGTCACTGTGGGTACTGAAAGTGCCAACATGTAGGCGGCTAATACCGAGCCATAGATTTCTGGATGCTGATCAAGTCAAGCAATTCCATTAGACTATATCAGATTTGCTTTTGCTCCCAGACTGAATTAAAGTTTAGTTTGTAATGGAGAGGATAATTCTCCTCATCAAGGAAATGGCTAAGATTTTCACATTCATTTCAGAACATTTATTGCATTTTTCTCTGCTCATCTAGAGCTCTGTACTGTCTTTTGTTATATTTTTTAAACCAGTAGTAATCTGTACTAATTATCTGACATTTTAACAACATTTTTATTAAAAAAAAAAACAACACTAATATCCAATGTCCTTAAGATGGGAGCCTTTAGCTCTGATCTAGTGATATTTCTCTAAAGAGCCTGACTGCTTAGGATTCGCTCATTAGAAGACGAAGTGCTGTTTAAACTTTAGACTGAGAAAATGTCAAGAACATATCCCTTCCACATTAAAATGTTCCTTTAAAATTTGAAGACAGATATACAGAAGTGTATATACATTTAACATAAAAGTTCCTGCTAGTCAAGGTTAAAGACAGCAGTGCTTGGGTGAATGACACAGTACTTGTCCTTTGACTTGATAGAACCCAACCACATTGAATGCCATCTTTTTTTAAAGAAGCAAAGTAAAGCCATCTGTCCCTGAACTCTTAAAATAAACTTTGTTTCAAATTCCTTTTCTAAACTAATTTTTATGACTATTTCTAATAAAGACTTAAAGAACTAGACATTTTTAATCACTGCAAGAAAATGAAGTAGAGGTGTGCCTGCTTGTTGAAACCTTCCCTCTGAAGGCTTGGGGGTCACAGTGGGTCTCTAAGTAAGTGGCCAAAGACAGGGGTGGGGAACAGAATACAAAACAGAAACTGTGGAAGGTGCTTTACCTACATTCTTACAACACTGGGACAGAACATCGGTTTTCCAGCTTCTAGATGGCAGGTGGTGGGGCTTCTCAGTCTCCACAATCAGGTAGGCCAATTCCTGTAATAAATCTATCATATCTTATCTATCCTATCAATCAATCAATCACCCATCCTATTCATTCTCTTTCTCTGGCGAAACATGACTAATTCAAGTAATGTCACAATTCCCACAGCTATAGGTGAACCAGCTGAGGGTAAAGCCAAGTTCGTTGCACAGGACCTTTCTGTGATACCACCTGCCTTAATTGTCTTATTGGACCCCAAGAGTACATTGCGGCCTTCTTTTAGACACGTAGAAGAAAACTAACTTGTAGAGTGAAACCTTCTAATGCTCAGGGAATTTGCAAATTTAATTTTCTGTTTGACTGAAGGTTTCCTAGAAAGCTTTTGTAGTTTCAAATTGTAATACCTATATTTTTGCCTTTAATAAGGGTGGTTATATATTTTTTATTAAGACATAGTTTTCTTCAAGGCCCTAATAATGAACTCATATTGGAATTTTTTTTCTTAATCAAAAGCCCTGGTTAAATTATTTTCTTCCAGTCTTCCCTTTTCTTCTAAAAGTGGACTGAGGGTGGAGGGGATCTAGTTAATTAGGATTTCTGTTAATCAGGTTTTTTAATTGTTTTGGTAAATTAAAATCAGGTGAAAGTTATGTCCCTGAATTTGAAAGAGTTTCTTATTATAGCTTTTCCTTGATGCCAATGTGTTCCCCTATCTTAGTATGCATTTGAAACTAATGGTCCGATACTCAAAGTGCTCAGATCATCGATGACCTGGACACCATAAATCCACCAGTGCACATTAGTGGATGGTCCTTAATTACACAGCTTAGGCCTGTGTAATCATATGGTGCAAAGGAACAGCTGAGAACATTAAAATGCATTACAAATAATAGTGCATTCTATAATCTCTCTTCAACTAATATGTTTATTATTAAAAGTAAAAAGAAAAATTTTAGTTGAATATCCACAATGTCCTTCATAACCATTAAAATATATAAGAATCCAGTGCTATTATAAGATCATCTTTATTGGTTTACCTCCTAGTTTTCTAATAGAAATTGTAGTTGGATTTTGAACTTTTAATATAGAAATGTTTTAAATGAAGCAAAATTAAAGTTGTCTCTTAGAAAGACTAAAGAAGGGTTATTTCTTAATAAAATAAATTTTAGAGTAAATTGCAGTGCAATCTTATATGTCTAGGATGAACACGTACCTTAAAAATTTCTGTAGAGTTTTTGATTTAAGGAGACATAATTTAAACTATAGAACATTCAAATGGTTATAACAGTGAGGAAATATATTTTAATGGTGGTTTATTATTACTTCAAATTACATTTAATTGAGGATAATGAAGACATAATTTGAAAACAAGACCAGAAAATGAGAATTATTTTATTGGAGAATTAAGCAACATTAAGTAGTATGCTTCAGCAACTTAGCATAAAATGTGAGCAAGTAGTTTATTTTCACTTCAGGGTTTTCAAGTCTCAAAAATCCAACTAGTACCTATGTTGGCACTCACCAAAAAATTCTGGGTACACAAATATTACCATCAACATGTGGCTAGTAAGTAGGTTTTTGTACCATTCCAAATGCCCACAGGAGTGATAGAAATGAATTAAAATAGTTTATTGAGCAACTCTTCTGTGTAAGGCACTGAGGGCAGTGGCAGGGGAGGTGGGGAGAGCTGTGGAGCATCCCAGATGGAGGGGGAGTTGTACACAAAGCGGTGGTATTCTGAGCCAGTTGTGAGCATTTCTTTCCAAATCTGAGTTCAGAGACATCACACTGGTAGCTTAAAATTGGTCATAAAAAGGAGGGCTTACCTTTTTAGAGAGCCAGTTGTTAAACATTTACAGGCATGCCACTATTGTAAAGGTGCCAAGGCAGCAGACACCAATAGGGGACAAAATAGGAATGCTTTCATTTTGAATGGGATTTTGGTTATGCCACAGTAGCAATGGGAATCAAGACAGAAAGGTAGGATGGTTCCTAGATATGGAGGGCCTTTATGCTTCACTAAGGAGTTTTCTCTGATTTCTCATCCTTATCAGAGACTTAGAAGAAAACAGATGGTACATTAAAGAGGGAATGAATAAAGAAAGGTTTTAAAAAGGGAACATTTATAAGATGTCTTACTCCATTCCTGTCACTACAATAAAATACTTGAGACTGGGTAATTTATAAAGAATATAAATTTATTTTCTCACAGTTCTGGAGGCTGGGAAGTCCAAAATCAATGTACCAGGAGATGTGGTGTCTGGTGAGGCCTGTTCTCTACTTTGAAGATGCTGCCTTCTTTCTGTGTCTTCACATGGCAGAAGGGGGCAAAGACAAAACTGAAGCCGTGTCCTCACATCCTCATATGGCAGAGGAGATGGGAAGGACAAAAGGAGACTAAAGAACTCCCTTCAATCTCTTTTATAAGAGCATTAGTCCACTCATGAGGGCAGAGCCCTCATTACTTCATCACTTCCCCAAAGGCCCCACCTCTTAATACCATCACGTTGGGGTTTAAGTTCCAATATACAAATTTTAGAGGGATGCATACATTCAAACAATAGCATAAGGGATGGGCAAGGTTAAAGTCAACTCAAAAAGGATGGGCAAGCAACCCTGAGTGAGCTACCACAGGATGCAGAACCCAACAAGAAGTAAGGGACCCATTTATGGGTCTAGTCCATAAACATCTGATTCCTGGGGTACAAAGCAAAGTGGAAAGGGGTACCGGGTGGAACTGGAGGGACATCAAGAATATCCAGCACAATACTATAGCCAGGGGGGACCATTTAATGCCTCTTTACAGGGGAACCATGGGATCCCGTCTATAATTCTGAAAGATGAATCCACCAGCTGTATGTTAGACTAGAGAGGAGGCACACTACATAGGGGGAAACTGGTTAAGAAGTACTTTCAATAAGCTAAAGGAGAGGTGATAAGGGCTGGAATTGGGGTGGTGTTCACAGGAACAAAGAAGAAGTGCCACATTTAAAAGACACTAGGGAACTATAACGAGAGAGGCATCTATTGGATACTGCAGTTGACTAGATGTGCAGACAGGGGAGGGAAGAGTTAAAAATAATTTCAAGGTTGAGCCTGAGTGATGTGATAACAGCAGTTCTCAAAACAAGATAAGGGCCAGCAATGGCAGGAGCTCATTTTGGAAGTGGGGTGAGTTTCCATTTGAATGATTAGAAGAGGGTAGGAAAAGACAGGCTGGAGTACTTCTCCTCCTGCTTCCCTCCCTGCTGAGTCAATAGGCAGGGGTTTCCATCCTCTACAAAAGGAACATTCTCTCTCCTCTTGTACAGCCACGGTTCACTCTGCATCCCGGAAACCACTTCTTCCTCTTGCTGCTTCAGTGATGTTGTGATTTTCAGGGTGAAAATACGCAGCAGGCATTTGGAAACAAAGGACTGGAGTTGGGAAGTGACATTATGGTTGGAGAGAAATTTGGGAGTTTTTCTCATAATCTAGTAAGTAGAAGACTTAAGACCTCAAGGGACACAGAGAGACAAGCAGGTTAGGAATAAAAGGGTGCAGGGGAGTCCAAGATTTACTGCCATAAAGCATGCAATAAAGGATAACTCAGCATCTTGCTGAAAAATAACCAACTCTATCCCCACTATCTTTTTTTGATAAGTATTTGGTAATAGTGTCTAAATTTACTTCTAAGTCAATACAAAGATGGAACTAAAACAAATTGTTACAAGGGCAAAATGCTAACTCAGTGTTGAAATGGTCTAATATTACGACCCATAATTAAGATCAGGCAGAAAAGTACATCTCTCCACTGAGGACAAATCAGTAACAACTAAGTGTTATGGTCATTAGAGCCCCAATGAAACTGCCATCTAAAGCTTGTGGAAGATCTTGTCCACTCACCAGCAGTCACCTTTGTTCATGCGAACAGCAGCCAGATGTGGCTAAGTGCATTTTACACACACCAGCAGTCACCTCTGTTCATGCGAACAGCAGCCAGATGTGGCTAAGTGCATTTTACACAATGAGTTCATGAATGAGAATGATAGTGCATGCATGGAGCATTTGCATGCCAAGCAAGAGAAATGTTTCAGCTATCACCAAACTACTATAAAAAATCTACATCTGTGGGCAACACAGGTGATGTGTTGTCAATTAGCAAGTGTCTTAATCAGAGGTTCACTACAATGAAAGGAAAATGTAGAACAGGGAAGAAAAAGGCAATGAAGAGCAGAAAATAAAACAAAGTAAGCTAATTTACTAGACACTATGTGCCATGTTCACATGCATTATATCTTCCCATTCTCACAAACTTGTGGTGCTACATCTTTCTTTTTTTTTTAAACCAAGATTCAGAGAAGTTAATCAGCATGCTCAGAGCCACACAGAAATGGAGAAGAAACTTTCTTCCTGGCGTGCCCGACTTGGCATATGCCAGTCCACACATGTAAGACACTGGCATGCCACCCAACCTGCCAAGACTCAATAGAATTGCTCACACAATTTCCCTCTCCACCAATTCAACCCTTCTGTTATGGTGACATATCTCTTCGGTATAGGATGCAGTTTCTTGGTTTGCTGAACTTTGTACAAGTTCTGCCTTCTCTGAACTCCAAGTGCACTTTGGAAGTAGGCAGAAAAGAAGGTCCCCTTTTATTCTATTCTAAGCCTCACTGGTCTTCTCCCTGTTGATCAAGCATACCAAAGTCCTTCTCACCTCTGGGCTCTGGCTTACAAAGCTCTTCCCTCTCCATACCCTTTGCCTGGCTAACTCTCCCATGACCTTCAGATTTTGGCTTAAATAAACGTCACTTCTTTAGGGAGGTCTTCTCTTCGAAGGCTTTATGTTACATTCTCCTGGCCTCATGTACTTCTTCACTGGACTTAACACAGCTATCATTTTACACTTACTTGTGTGATAATTGGATTATTACTTTTATCTCACATCAGACAGCAAGCTCCACATGGGAAAGGAACACACGTCATCTGTTTTGCTCACCACTGTACTCCCAGCTCATAGAAAAAGATCTGCACACAAGTGGGGCTGTCGATATCCGCCAAATGATTGCAGTGAATGTCATGTTCTAAGAACTGTACCAAGTGCTTTCCCATACATTCTCATAGCAGCCCTATGGGTAGACATTATTTCTCCTTTCTACAGATGAGTTTGGGGGCAATAAATTGAGTCTTTTAACCAATACTGAGCATAGCTATTACGTGACAGAGTTGAGATTCAAACCTGTCTGGTCTGAGCCCCTGTTTTTCTGCTTTGTTGCAGAATTCCTACAGATGATCACTTAATTATTTTGATTTGCTTCTATTCACTCTATCACCCCAGTGAGTCTGGAAACTCGTCTGGACAGAAATAACACCATGTACATTTTCTTCAACCCTCATATCACCTTTCTAATAGCACTTGATACTCAACATGCATTTAATGAATACTTTTTGATTAATAACACTTCCTTGGCAATAGTATCACAAAAAGCATTCCCAAATGAGCTCAACTTTCTATAATAACCTCTCTAAAGCAGTAACATAGTAATATCTCTGAGTATAATACAGGTTTATGAACTACTCATTTTCTACCAAAATACAGATGAAATAACTTTGTAAAAATTATTTTAAAGAAGCAATATGGTAAAATGAAATAGACATATGATATGGAAATCCCTTTCCTCTTTCAATGACTGAATATTTGCTAAGTACATTTTCCACATGCCAAATGCTTTCATAGGTGCCAGGGACCTAAGACTCAATCACGGTCTTTTCCCTTAAGGAGCTGCTTGGTGGTGGTGGTATTACAGGATGTAAATAAAGATAACACATGCTAGACTTGAGTGAGGACAAGGAGATGTGGGAAAATCAAGGACAGTGTGACTAACTCCGTCTGGAGGAAAACCAGAGTTAAGAGTATTGTTCCTACACATACTTCTTACTAGCTGTAAGATACTGGGAAGATCCTTGTCTCGGGTTTTTTTCCCACATCTTTAAAATGGGGATAATACATAACTCCCAGAGTTGGTATGTGTTCCTCTCAGCACACTTAGAAAACTCTATTTATTGGCTTGCAAGGGTAGCCAGGTGACCAGCTGTGCGGTACTGGCTTTCCCCCAGAGCTAAGAGTCTGGATATCTACAATTACCTGTAAATGTGATCACAGCAATTGGGAAGCACTGATGATGCGGATTAAACAAGACAATGAATATGAAGTTCTCTACAAATAATTACTATTTCCATCTCACAAAGAATTCAAAGAAAATCAAGTTAATGATATCCTCAACTCTTCCCTTCATGCAAGTGAAAATCAGCTAGCTGAAACATGGGAGGTGCTAGGGAGGCCAACTCATAGCAACCGGCCTCTGTGGATTCACCAGGGATCTCCCTAAGGGTCACACCTGATTTGGCTTGTCTGGTGACTCACTCTCTTTTTTTCTTTCTTTCCTTTTTTTTAAGAGACAACATCTTGCTTTGTCACTCTGGCTAGAGTGCAGTGGTGTGATCAGGAATCACTGCAGCCTGGACCTCCTGGGTTCAGGTGATCCTCCTGCCTCAGCCTCCCAAGTAACTGGGACTACAGGTGTGCACCACCATGCCCAGCATGCCTGGTGACTTTCTCTTGCTTCCAGAAAGATCTGTGGCTAAATTGCACTGTTCTAATCTGGTCCTAACCAGGAGCCTTGTGGTTTGGTCAAGATACAAGGTAATGATGATACTAAGAATTAACAATAACAATGGTAGCTGCATTGTCTATGGACCATTTACAAGATGCTCAGCATTGTTCTCAGAGTTTTACATGGCCCAACAACCTTAATGTTACAATGGATGCAGAGAGATGAAGCTTTTGGGTTTGTTACAATGTCTTAAATTCAGCTCTTCTTGGTGGAATGATAGCTCTGAATCTAACACATTCTCTTTATTTGGAAAATGTGATTCCATGAATTACCAGTTAGGGGCATTATAATATTTTCAGATAGAAAAGAGAGAGTGGGATACAGAAGAGGATCTAGAAACAAACAATAAAAGGCTCTAATGTATTCACCTGTTTGCCAGTTCTTTCAAGGCACATCAGCAGAATCCAGATTTCTCATGTCTGGACAAATATAAAGCAATCTAGGGGTCTACCACGAAAGGTGACAGCCATGTGAACTACTGGCTTCATAAAATACCTAGTCTGAGTCTTCTTGTCCCTTAAAATCTCTCCGCTTGCCTCAGAATTAGCATCCTCAGAATGCAGACCTTGTAGCAGCAGAAATATCAGATGTGAACATAAATACTTCTACTCATTGCTACTATATGCTAAGTATGTACCTTGGAACAGGAACTGTTCTAAAGACTTTATATGCATGTTCTCACTGAATGATTCCAACGATTCTAAAAGGCAGGCTCTATTATTATCCCATTTTGCAGATTTAGATACTGAGGTTCCATGAAATCACTCTAGATCACACAGCTGAGAAGCAGTTCTGAAACTAATTCTTCCCAAATCTAGGACATGCCTTGTTACCCACTCCTTCCCCTGCCTTGGGCTGCACGTCCTGTAATACAATGGCAATGACTGACACATTGCTCTGATGCTTCACTTGCCTGTCAGAAGGACACCTTAAAGCAAAACAATCTTTAGAAGCGAATCTCAATTAGTAGTTTTTAATACTGCTAGCAGTTTGAAGCTCATAAAAATCATTCAGTACTTTTCATGGCTGGGCGTGGTGGCTCACACCTGTAATCCCAGCACTTTGGGAGGCCGAGGCAGGTGGATATCTTGAGGTCAGGAGTTCGAGACCAGTCTGGCTAACATGGTGAAACCCTGTCTCTACTAAAAATACAAAAATTAGCTGGGCATGGTGGCAGGCATCTGTGATCCCAGCTATTCAGGATGCTGAGGCACAAGAATTGCTTGAACCCCGGAGGCAGAGGCTGCAGTGAGCCAAGATCGTGCCACTGCACTCCAGCCTGGGCGACAGAAACAAGGCTCCATCTTAAAGAAAAAAAAAAAATCATTCAATACTATTCATTAGAGTCAGCAACCTACTTATTTCTGCAAATATCGGCAGTAATTTTTTCAAAATTAATCACTTTACCTGTCTTTTCCCTGTGTAACAAAAGATGCTTTTCAATTTTTAGACACCTTCTAAATTTAGACAATGATGATATAACTTAATAGGCAGTGAGATGGTAATGGTTAGGAGAATGCAATCTGTATGTATTCTCATCCCTTTAAAATGATTTAAAGAGGGTTTATAAATATGTTGTTAATAATAATTTTAAAAGATAATTCAATGATTGGTTAAATAAAAATACCAAACTAGATTTCAAAATTAAAAGTAGTAAAAAAAAAAAGTGATTTATTTTACATAGACTTTAATATGGAATTATGTAATTTTTTGAGCGGAATGGGCTGAAAGCTAACGTAGTCCAGTCCTCTTGTTTTATCGCTGCAATTAAAGAGGAAGAAACATAGCCAAGCACTTTAACAGTACAGGTTTCGAGTCAGACAGACCCAAGTTCAACCCCTGCTTCTCCACTGACCAGCTCTTCCCCTATCATTCACAAGTCACAGAGGCAGTTCTTGAAAATGCCCTGCCTGGGAAGCAGGAATGCCATAAACTGAGAATTCAAATAAAGGACTCTCTCCTCTAAAACAGATGTGTATCCATTCATTCATTCATCCACTTGACAAATATTTATTACATACACACTAGTTGTTTGACCTTGGGCAAGTTACATAGTTGCAGTCTGCCTTGGTTTCCTGAGCTATAAAGTGGGTGTCTGTCTACATTACAGAGTTGTTGCAAGGATTAAAGGAGTTAATGCACATAAGGTGTTGGTGGTGGGTCTTAACACGTTGAAAAGGCACAGTGTAGGATATCATTATTCTACTGCTACTACTATATGCTACGTTAGGAAAAATGGTGGTCACTAAAGCATCTCATTTGCATAGAACTAACCTCTCGCTCCAGAGATCAATCCTGGTAGTGAAGCCATTTGGGAACTTGTTCGCCGGGACTCCAATTTGACAGTGTGAATGAATGCATGAAGAGAAAAATATCCCACCAGCATTTGCCCACTATTTTGTGTTTTGCCTTCAGATGGCTTTGAAGTGACCTACGTATTTCACATGGCCTTCCCGTGAGAAAGGATGAGTTTCTGAGTATGTGAGGAAGCTGGCTATGTCCCTGTGGAACACAGCAAAGCTAACTGGTCCTTTGGGGGTTAGGCCTTACATGTAGTCCTCACTGCATGGAACCACAGTCAGTTGGAATAACCACCTAGAGAAAGCCAGTCATTGCTACTGCACTGCCTTATGGTTCTCTGACGGTCCGAAGAGTTCATGTAGATTCCACATGTGTCCTGGAAACGCTCAGGATATGGCTGAAGTCCTACCTAACTCTCACTCCTGATCCTGCAAACCACAGAGAATGAAAAGAACCTTGAGTAGTCGCGCGGCTTCTCAGTCTTACTTCTCATAGGAAACCTTACACTCATCAACCCAGAGAAACCAGAAATGAGACCTTGAGGGAAAGTTCTCTCCAAAACTCGTTCTGATGTGCAAGTCTTACTAAACAAACAACAAACAAACATAAGCTTGTATGAAATCTGTCTCCCCTGCTCTATATGTGTGATATGTGTGCATATCTGTATACACTGGTCATTATTCTCTGAAAGTTAAAATGTTCCTATCAAAGAAAAAACAAAAATCAACAAAAAATCATCAAAAAATGTCCATTCTTCCCACATGTTCTGGGTTGTCCTATTTTCTATCTCGTTTTCTAACTCTAGCTGCACTCTCCTATGAACCTTTCTTCCCAGATTGTCACAAGTATTTTTTAAGTGGCTAAGGTCAGCTTAAGATAAGCCATTAGGGAGGGGGTGTGGTTAATCCTTAGGTGGAGGGGAAACCCAGTTGAAGTTTCCCTGCATGATACTTTTTAATTGATGTGTCGCAGGTCCTTGCTTTTTTCGGTAACCCAAGAGCTGAGTCACCATCATCTTGTTACCGGTTAGGACTCCACAGTTTAGGAAGCAGCTACCATCTGAGTGGAAGACACTAGGTCTGAGAGAGGCAGGAGTCTCATGTCTTATCCCACCTCCAGTCTTCTCCTAGATGCGTGACCCCAGACAAATTCAACTTGTGCTAGGAAGAGGAGCCTCACAAGACCACTTCTTTTACAGATGAACTTCATTGAGTGACTTGTCCACAGTCACAATGAACCTTTCCATGACTGTGATCTCTCAGTTATTGGGGAAAAGGAGAAAGAACAATCACATTTGGTATCTCAGGATGTTACAGGTCAAATGAGATACATATTTAAGGATCTGGCAAAGTTTAAAGCTCTAAAATATGAGGCAGTGACAGCTTTGTCAACTCAGCTGCATCTTCTCTTCATGCAGCGTGTGCTGTCCTACGTTTATTGCTATCGACTTTCTGTTTCCAGCCTCCTCTCCTGTTTACTCAAGACACACTGAATTCTGACCAAGTCCTACAAGGAATTAACTCCATCTTCAGTTTAAAGTTCTCGACAAACTTAAGGAGTCTACCCTCTCTCAAGCAACCATCCAACATACTTATGTTCAACGAGGCTAGATCGAAAATCGTCTCCCGCTGAGCACTTGTATGGCAGGTAAAAAAGCCCGTTCTGTGAATTAACCAGTATGTTTCATAAAGCCTCTGCTGGCAGCCGACATCTGAATTAAGGCTGCTGCTTTTGTACTTCTGTAGCCTGCACTCTCACCATCATAGCACACTATGCTGCACTTGTCAGTCTCCTTTCTGTAACCCCGACTAGACTGAAGCTCACTGAGGGCAGAGGCAGGATCCTTGGCACTGCTGACATTTGGACCAGGTAATTCTTCATTGTGGGGCTGTCCTGTGCTGTGCATTTTGTTGAGCAGCATCCCTGGCTTCTACCCATTAGATGCCAGTATACCACCCTCATTTCTACCCTCACTTGTGACAGCAGCTGACAAAAAAAGGTCTCCAAATATTGCCAAATGTCCCCTCAGAGGCAAAAATCACCCTTGGTTGAAATCCTCTGTGCAGAATGCCTTTTTCATGCAGAGCACTCAAGAAATACTTGTAGGAGAATGCATAGGTTGATGGAAACAAAATGCTCCAATGTACAAGCTGCAGAAAAATCAAGCTAACTTATTTTAGTTTTATTGCTTTCTGTAACGCCTGGCATACAGCAGGTGCTCAACATATACTGGTGGGGTGAACAAATGTTTAATGATTGTAAATGGCTTCCTGTACCCCTGGTAAAATTTTTCCCCTCAGGTGGGCCCAGGTGAGGTGGTGAGCAACTGTCAATGCTAGGGAGAGAACAACAAAATCTCTTAGCTATGGAATTAGGGACTAGAAACATCTTACCTTGCAGAAAGGTAGGGGCTGTGCCCAGACCATTAGCTCTCCATATAATTCTAGCTCTTGGGACAGAAATCAAATTATTTGCACTGGTAATATTTAAATCATCTACCAGTGTTCCTGGATCCTTTAATGCACAACTCTGATAGGGCCGTGAAGCACCAGGAGGGTTGCAGGACATCCAGAAGGTCAGACATTGAGTCATTAGTGTCACTGCTGGGAATTGAGCCTGCGCCTTCCTGATTCTCTGTACAGTACTTGATTACACTGATTATTATGGATGCAAATTAAGACTTATCACTATTGTGAAATAACAATGCAGGTTAATGATATTCTTTATTGCCATGCTAACATTTTTTTTCTAGAGGGGAAAATTATAGGCATGAAACCAATTAAGCCACCTTTCTTTCTTTTAAAGCTTTTTTAGTTTTTCTAAAGGATGATTCTTTCTGTGGCTCACTGCTTAATAGTGCAAACTCATTTTTTGTTTCCTAGGTCTTACTGAGATAGATGCTAATATTGGTACTGCCCACTGTCCCCCTACAAATTGAAAATGACTAGGTTAATACATTATCTCACAAAGGGCAGTCATAAATAGGAAGAGCAAATATTTTGAAATGAATATTCAACGGACATTCTCCTGAAGAGGTTAGGCATTGCTGGAAATGCCTCCCTTGAAAATCTTTGTTTACAAGATTGCCCTTTCCTGGACACCACTGTAGGATGGCTCTCTTCCCTGGATTGAAATGGTGGCTCCAGAATACAATGGCAGACTAATTTATGTGTTCCCCAAACTTAAATAGTTTTCCTTTACTCCCAGGTCTACAAAATATCTGCCACAGAAACCTTTCACATAGAAGGATGTCATGTCATATGTATATTGTTAATGTAACCATGGTAACCAAAAATGCCACCAGTGTGTCTGTTTCATACACAAATGAGGGGACAGCTGTGGAGTCCACATGTCTGCCAGTGGTATAATAGATGTGAGCTAGGACAGCCTGGGTTGGAAAATTACAACTCATTTATATTAATCAGAGCTTTCAAATAACACTCCAACCTCTGAGCAATAAAGAGTATAAATGGAAGGCAATAAGCCACTCTAAAAGCAGTTTTCACTTCACAGATTTTAAAACTAAGTGTCTTAAGCTGATACAGCAGCATCTTTAGAGGGTACTCTGAAGTAAGAGTGGACAGAACCTTGGGAATGTATTATTCCAAGTTCACCCTTAGCTTCTTCGCATCTCAGTTCATTAGGTAAAATGGTTCCATATAAGTTAAATGTTTATGTTAATTGTGGTACTGGAGGTATGGCTTACATAAACCTTTTAGTAATCTCACTGATTATGGCAGTTAGTCCTTCCAGCCTTATTCTCCCAACTTGATTATGTTATACATGACAAAATTGAAGGTTGGTATGGAGTTAAGCAACTGATCCAAGATCATCCAGCTATGACTGGATAATAGCTTGCTAACCAATCAATCAACTGATAAAACTGTTAATAACTCCCGACATTTGCCTAGAGCTTTGAAAACATTCAAAAAGTAAAACACACAATAGTAGTAAAGCTTGCATATTGTTTCTTTTAAAAAACTGTAACATAAAATGGTATGTATTTCAATTATTGGATAATACGCTTAACAGTTCTACAGGGTGCCCATAAAGTCTGGAAACATTTATCATTTTATCATGGATTATAATGCAATGTCAATAAACCATTTATCATGCATTTATCTATATTTGAAAACTTGGGAGGCTACATTCTGTAACAGATCTGTAAAGCAGGTGAATGCTAATATGCTAAAACAAGAAATTAAAAAGCAAACTTCACCTAAAAAGACTTGAGAACAAATGGATCCCTTGGTCACTAAAGTATTGAATTTTACAGATAGGGTTTAACTTTTATCTCTATTCTGTACTTTGAGCCAAAACAAGAGAGAATAAATGTTTTTCTGACTTCATCTATATAATTTCATCCTGAATTAAATATTAATCAAAGCTCTATTCATGAGTTAAAGATACTTTCATTGTTCCCAGAAACATACGACTCTAAATGATCATATGATTCTAAAATGGAATTTGCTTTATCTCTAGATTGGCTTAACCCAAAATAGATGTTCAGCATAATTTTTAAAAATTAAATACAATATTTGAATAACCTGACATTAGTGCTGAAATGAATCATTCAGAGAACTATTATTTTGTAACTTAAAAATAAATTTTAAGTAAGCATTATGCAAGTCTTGTAAAAATGGCATCTGCATCCTATAATTTACCATATTTTATTTATGACTTATGGCCTACTTATGGTGGTATAAAAAGCCCACCATTCTGATTATTTATCATCATTATTTATATTCCACTGGCTTGGGAAGTAGCAATATAACTCTGTAGAGACCGATTTTCTTTAGTACCTAGTATATTCCCGTGAGTGTCACTGCTTTAGAATATGTGGTAATGGCTCTAGCAGTTTAGGTCAAGAAGGTGGCCTTAGCACAGACTAACTAGTGAGAGATCAGTGGTTGAGTTTTTCCTTGCTTTCCCAGAATTTCAGACATTAACCAGAGCTAGCTGAGGTTATTTTTTTAGAACCACAGTCTGCAGTTGGATCCGGTCTTGAGATCTTTTATTTAGCAGAATGATCCTTTTCTAATAATTAAACACTTTATTACTTTTATTTACCAAGGAATGAGTTCTAATCTTTCCTTTCATCAGACTTGCAGAATAAAGATTACACAGGCAGGTTAACTGCCAAAGATAAGGTTTCACAAATGTGAGCGTCGTTTTTAAGTTACCAGGTTTCAAAAATACCTTGATAACTTTACAACAAAATGGTTTATAGTCTAGAAATGTCAAGTTTATTTTAAGTTACCCTTCAACTCTATCGGGAAGACAGAATCCCAGGCGTGAAGAGCCAAATTAAGAGTTTATTATGATGATTTGTTACTTTCTGACTTCTATATAGCTCTAAGACAGAAAATGCAAACTTGGCTATAACATTTTCTTACTGAAAATGGATTCAATTCATTTTTCCCCTCCTGGGAAAATATGGCCTTATGTATAAAAGGCATTGAACCTGCAAAAATAACTTAAGGGAACATGTAAAATAGCAGACTAACATCTGTTGTCCACCCCTCCCCCCAAACACTGGGCCCTCCAAAACAATGTTGTCTTTTTTTTTCTGGTGGGGGGTGGGGGGTGCTGGATTTTAATGTCCCTTTCAGTGAATATATAGGATACAGGGGCAAATGCTGTTCCGTGAATAGGTTCTTTTTCCCTTCAACAGTGTTTGAGGTTGACAAAAGAAGAGGCCACTGGGGCTGGTTAGTCCTAGGTATTAATGAAATCGCCTGCCTCACGTGCGGCCCACACTGCCTGCCTTTTGTTCAGCTGTCGCACAATGCCAAGAGGTGAACAGTGCAGTGTGGTCACTCAGCTAATGTTAGACACAGCAGAAAGGCCCTTGCTCCACAGTCTATTGCACGACTGCCTCCCCGTTCACTGTTCTGTGACCTGAAAACCATTAGGGTAACTAGGGATGGGACAGTTGCATCACCTCCAGTTCTACAAGTTTGGTGCCTTAAGAGAACAGAAATGACTTTGACCAGACAGTGGACATTCTCAGGAGATCTTCATGTCGGTCAACAACAACGATCTTCTACCATAATGAATAGCTCTGAAGATGAGTACCAAATTTGAGCAAGAGTCAAATTATTAAAAGAAAACTCAAAAAGTTGAGGGGTGAATTCAGAAATCACTTCAAGCCGCCGGAAGTGGGTTAAAGTTACTGTCTGCTTCACACAAACCTTTTCCTAACTAGCACAGAATATCCAGCTTGAATACTGCACGAATATATACAGCCAGGTAAAGAGCAAGCAACACTTTGAGCTTTCAATACAATAGCACTTAAAGAATTTGTCTCTTGAATAAAGGTGTCAGCAAGCCATGGAATTTCCAAACAGAAAAACTCACACTGCGTCTTTATTCTATTTTCTTAAGGTCTATTGTTAACTGAAGACTCCTTGTCTTTTCAAATTCCTTCATGTGAATGGATGAGGCCAGACATCTGCCAGGATCCGCTCACATTTGCATGCAAATCAGAGACTTCGGGACACATATGGCCCTGGAGCCAATAACACTTTTACTCTAGATTTATACTGATTAAAGTGCCTTCCTGAACTTTCCACTCCTCCAGCCCTAGCTTTTAAAAATGAAATAATGAGCCTATTCCACTAATATTATTTAGACTGTCATGGCAAAACAAAACAAAACATGTTGTCTTTTATCCTCCACGCAAAAGCCCAAGTCGGCAGTACCTGTTTCCTCACCCAATTAGAATTCCACTTTTCCTTTACTAATTTAGGTTTGGGAATGAAAATACTTACAGTGGGATGGGATTTATACTCTTAGCCTTTGCCTGTGAGGTTCAAGTGCTTCAAAACCATTTGTACCCCGGCCAGTCATTCCCTCACGGCCAGGCTCTGTTCTTGGCGTTGGGGCTACAGCGGTGAACACGGCAAGCAAGGTCCCTTCGGGATCTGGCATCCGGGCCGAATCGCCTGGTCCGCGTTTCCGCGCGGGCTCCCCTGGAACCGTCCCGGGACGAGCGGCCCTCCCGCTGCTGGACTTTTCCCCCCAACCCCAGCCTGCCAGGCAGGGACTCCCTGGGCAGGAGGCGGGCGCCGCGGGAGGCGGGGAAGCGCCGAGTCGGCGGCTGCCCACACCCCTCTCCACTCAGCACAAAGGACACTCGCTGGCAAACTTTCCTCGCTTCTGACCCCGGCCGAGCCGGGAACTCAGCGCCGGCTCTGTTCCTGGCGGGGATGAGGCTTCCCTAACATTTTAGGCTCTCTGGCAAGCGTCCTTAGGGTGCCACTCCTTCTGGGCTCAAGGCTCACAGGCTGAGGTCTGTCCCTGCGTGGACCGCGGAGAGTTGGGTAGATTCTTCCCAAGGCTCTGACTTCAATACTTTCAATGCCTTGTCAATTATGCCTCTTGCCCCTTTCCCTTACCAAGGCCACCGCCAAGACACCCTTTTTCTTTTCCCTCCCCATAACCCGTCACTTTCCTTTCCCTCCTCTTGGCCCTCTTTCCAACTCCCTGGGCACCCTTTCTGCGCTGTTCTCCAGCCCCAGCTGCCTTCCCCAGTTCACATCCCGGCAGCCCTCCTCCCTCCCAGTCCCCGGGCACCACCCTCCCCTGGTCGGCCCCTGAAATCCATCGGGCTCGGCTCCAGTCACTGCCTTTTTCCTATTTCTCTCTGGCCTGCCTTCCCAACTAGCGCTCTCCCACACCTTTGTTTTTTGGTAAGGGGGACAGAGGGAAACGGGGCACTATATTCCCGTTTCCCGACTTCGTCATTTTCCCCAGCTCCATGAGCCGCGCCCCCTCGTCCCCCTTAGGCCCGCGATCTTATCCCGAGGTTCTCCAGACCCTGCAGAGTCTCCCACGCCACCAAGTTTGCCTCTACTTCCCCACAGTGCCTCCCACACCTCCCCCGCGGCGCGGCCGGCCAGGGCACTTACCCCGAGGCCCAGCTGGTGGGGGTGTTGGGGTGCGCACGGACCCGGCACCCGCGGCAGCAGCAGCAGGAGGAGGAGAAAGACGAGGAGGAGGACCGGCTGAGCGGCGCCTCCTTCCCGGTCCGCAGCGCGCACTGGCTCCTTGGGGGACCCCCGGCAGAGCACCAAGACTGGAGACGAGGCGGCGACACAAGCAACAGCTGCTGCACGAGGCTGGGCTCAATCGGCTCTTGGAGGCCAGGGCAGGGGGAGGCAGGATTGGGAAGGAGGGTCGGAGAAGTGGGGTGCAGAGGGCGGGGCAGCGAGCTGCCAGGTCCTGAGGAAGGCGCCCCAGGCGCCTAGGGATGCCG
>NW_012105642.1:2528822-2538924 GCF_000951045.1 Mandrillus leucophaeus | reverse complement strand
CGCCGCGGTCGTCGCTGCAGGGAACAGCCGGCCGCCGCTTTTTGTCTAGGGGACAGCAGGCTGCGGCTGGGTAGAGAGGCGAGGCGCACTGCCGTTTCTTAGCAAAAGACAGACCAAAAGAAAAAAAGCGTCCGTGCTAGGAGGCCAGCTAGGCACAATGGGGCCACATCTCTTTGCAAGGTAGAACTCGGGCTCGGGAGCTGAGAATCAGACACAGTTCGGCCTGGGGTTGTGAGAGCGAAGTTTCTGGGTGAAATCCGACCCTGCGTCTTAAAATACAGGGCGCGTCCTCGGGCTGTGTGTGCGCGCCCGGGGGCGTCCTCCGCGGAGCTGGCCCGGGCCAGTGTCCTTGCCACGGGAAGGAGGATTCGGACGCTTAACTCGGTGGAGAAGCCGCTTCCCATTTGAGGAGGCTTTCCGAAAACGTTTCTGAAACTTTGAAATTACAGCTTTCTGATTTGTTAGGTGTGGAAGTTGTGTTTAAATAGGCGGTGGAGGACTGAGAACGCAGTCTTATGTGGAGGGTGTTTCAGAGAAAGGGGAGGAGAGTGGGGAGGGAATGGGTCTTCGGAAACTGCACGTGAACCTGCATCTCAACTTCAAAGTCGCCAGCCCCGAAACACGGCTCCAGAGAAGCCTTGGCATCCTTTATTGGGGGAATCGGCTTTAAGCGAAAGCATCATTAGCCCGTCAGTACTGAACAACTTCTGGCAAAGGAACGTGGTGACATTTCGTTATGATGTCTAAGCTTAGAACTTCTGGAGAATTTAGAAGGATACATTATTAGAGAATCATCTTTTGGATTCTTCAAAGCCACAGGATAAATTCAATGTCAGTAATCATGTTCTTGATCCCTATAAAATTTCTTGGTGTCTGGCATAGTCTCTGATAAATGTTTGATGTCTTTGTGTGTCTTAATACTTTGTTATCCTGAAACTGTGTCATGTAGACATAAATGGTCACAATTTGTCTTAAAAGGCTTTAGGAAAAGATGATGTTAGCACTTGGGCTGGAAGGTCGTGCAGAGAAGAGGAAGAAAAAGGCCCACTGCTGTCTACAAATGAATAGGAAGATTTAAGATCTTTCAAAGCAAGTTGAGTCTAGACCCTTACCCAAATTTTGTAACATGATTTGGTCTCTTCCCCCCTTTTCATGCAGATTATCCATGGAGTTAGCATGCAGATAGCATGGCGTTATCTGATAGAAGGTGGCCTCTGGTAAAAGTACAGAAATCGAATGGTCAGGGAAAGATAGAATGCAGGTTTCTTAGGTAGTCTGTATTAGGTTTCCAGCCTGACTTCCTGGGAATGGAAGAGAGATGAAGTTGTGCCCTTCAAGGAGGAGCTTTACAGAGGTAGGTCTTGGAGGAGCAGTTGGAGCAATTGATTAATGATGGTGAGAGTTGCTCCTAGGAGGCCAGATCTAGAACAGCCTCCAGGTTTTGGAAGAGGCTTCATGAGAATGGTATGAGTCAGGGACCAAGGTATGAATTTTGAAACCAGGCCAACACTGCTTAGATCCCAGCCCTGCAATTGATAAGCTGTATCCCTAAGGGCAAGTCACTTTCTCTCTTTAAGCCTTAGTTTCCTTGGCTGTAAAGTAGGGTTCATAACAGTACTTATCCCAAAGGATTGTGATGGTTAAGTGGGAGTAAACACATAAAATGCTTAGGACAGTGTTTAGTGTATAGTAAGCATTCAACGACAGGTGTAAACTCTAGGCGTTATTAGGCAGATATTGAAGACTAAAATAAGACATCACTTCAGACAGGTGGGATAATGATTCCACATGTGACAGAATATCTCAAAGGCACTAGCTGCTCCAATGGAGGAAATGGACTCTGTCTCCCCGCTGTTCAATTCATTTCTTTTCAAGTTAGCATATCATTTATATAAACTAATTTCCCTCTTCCCCAAAGCAAGAGTGAGAAAGGCAGCTTTTCCCATTTCTACTTGACCACTACATGCATTTGGTTCCAGACAGAGAGAAGAGCATTATCATTAGGAAGACGTGTGTCAGGGATGGGGGAGGGAATTTGGGTGAGAGGATGGGGCTTGCTGTGGACAGAAGAGGACACATGAGCATGACAATTATAAAAGAGTCCGAAATGTGGTGCAATTATTACAAATTTGCTGAATTGCCTGAATTGGTAATTGGTCCACATTTTAGAGATTGCCATTTTTTAACTCTGCAAAGGGGTTTTGGGACTGTCTTGTTAACTGACACTTAAAAGCTCCTTGTCATTGGGATGGATGAAGAGGAAACATACAGTCAATGAACCAGCATAACCAAGTCTCTTACTTCTTGCTTAAAGAGCTCAAATCCATCTGAATTACTCCTAGTGAGCTCACCCAGTCCTGGGATCCTGAATTTATTAGTAAAAAAGCACTTAATAGTTATTTATTAAGGTGTGGTAGAAGACCTTGGAATCTTTGAAGGAGAACGGAATTGGAGAAAAGAGCCCAAGAGTTCCCAAGAGAGCAAGGTCTTACTGTTGATGTAAAGAGTTCTTGCCCCTGGATTGGCTGTGTTGAGACACTACAAACCCCTCTGGATTCCTGCACCCAGTCCCTCGAGGTTCTTTAGCTTTGGTTTGAAGGAACATTATAATTGGTATTAGCCTAATTGTACTGATCTGTGTGGTAAATGAAGAAGAAAAAAGATGAAACTTCAGAAGATAATCATATTTGAATAATCTTTAAAAGAACATCTGTTTTTTGAAAAGAAAATTATCATATGCCACTTAAAACTGCAATTTTTCAAAGTTGAAAATATGTCTCTAATTGAAATATTAATAGAGTACTGGTAGTCAGAGTTCTTTCCAATTTCTGAACTAAAATTGTAGTTTTAAAACAACCACCAGCAAGCTCTTAGAGGGTGATGACTGCAGCTTAAAATTATGTGACTATTGTGATCATTGTTAACTTTCATACCAAATATATTGTTTCCCTAAGAATTTTTGACAGTGAGTGAGTTTACTACATATACATAGTTCCTGTTCTTCTAGGTTTCTTTTGTTTGTTTGTTTGTTTTGTTTTTTTTTACTGCATATGAAACATCCCAACAACAACAAAAAAGGGATTCGTTGAGATTTCTGTAATTAAAACTAGTTTTTGCATTTTTGCATTTAAGCTTAAAAATTTGACATAGAACTAAAGTGACCAACAATCTTAGTTTGCCTGGGAATCTCTAGGTTTTAGTCCTAAAATTCTCAACATCTCAGGTAACCCCTTAGTCTTGGATAAACCAAGATGGTGGGTGGTTCTAAATGGAACTAACATTAATAGGTTTATGGTGCTGTTGCAATTTTAGTTGAGTTGCAGCTTTGCAGATATACCAAATAACATTTTATTCCTGACTGAATAAAGGGTTCCGTTTCCACTTGTAGAACTTGGTTGTTGCAGAGAAGTTGACAATCATTGTATTGGTCCATTCTCATACTGCTATGAAGAAATACCCAAGACTGGATAATTTATAAAGAAAAAGAGGTTTAATGGACTCATAGTTCCCATGGCTAGGGAGGCCTCACAATCATGGCAGAAGGCAAAGGACGAACAAAGGGATGTCTTACATGGCAGCAGGCAACAGACCATGTGCAGGAGAACTGCCCCTTATAAAAGCATCAGATCTTGAGACTTATTTACTATCATGAGAACAACACTGGAAAAACTTACCCTCATGATTCAATCACCTCCCACCAGGCCCCTCCCACGACATGTGGGGATGATAGGAGCTACAATTCAAGATGAGATTTGGGTGGGGACACAGCCAAACCATATCAGTCATCAAATCCAACTTCTTTATTTTTGTAGATTAAGAAACTAAGCCCTAGAAGAGGAACACGGCCAGTTTATTTACAAATCCTACTCTGAAAGCTAGACCGTATACTCTTCGGGGAGGGATGATGTGACCAGCTCCCAGCCCAGGGCCTATACCATGTAATGGGTACTCAGTAAACTTCTTTAAAATAAATGAAACCATAAATGTCTTTATGTAATCGGGTCACATTATTTCATGAGTATTTTCTTCATATCATTAAAAAGTCTTTGAAGCTATAACGCTTAATGGCTGCATAATTCTACCAACTTTTTGTTGGTGAGAAATAAGGATTTTCTCAATTATTTGTTATCACATATAATAAACATACTTGTTTAAAAATACTATTTTGGTTATTGATCTGTAGATACAAACTACACTTTATTATCAATTTAACATATTCAACTTTTTCTATTTCCTTACTGTTCACCTTTAGCCAACCAAACCTTACTAAAAAATAAAAGAACATTTGTTTGCTTTTGTAAAGATTTCAGTTGATAGAATTTTAGAATCTTCTTTGTTTTTAATTGTTTGCTCTCCATTCTAATTTCTCTTTTGTTTGTATAACAATGGTTAACATAAACTAAGAATTAACTCTGTGTCATTACATTACACTTAGTAATTTTTTTTTTGCATTGAGAGAGGCAGTCTAGTGTAACGATTAAGAGCCAGAGCTCTTGATTTGTGGTCCCTAGCTTTACATTACAGCTCAACACACTGTGTGAATTTGAACAAGTTACTAAGTTCTCTGTGCCTGTAATAGTACCTGTATCATGGAGTTTTGTGAGGATAAAGAGGTGCATATGCAGCATACCTATGTAACAAACCTGCATATATACTCCCGGAGTCTAAAATGAAAGTTTAAAGAATAATAATAAAAAAGATGCTCAACATCACTGATCATTAGGGAAATGCAAATCAAAACGACAATGAAATACTACCTCATGCCCATTGGGATGGCTATTCCACAAAAAAAAACCAAACAACAACAACAACAACAACAACAACAACAACAAAAAACCACCAGTGTTGGCGAGAATGTGGAGAAATTGGAACCTGATATGGTTTGGATTGGTGTACCCACCCAAATCTCATGTCGAATTGTAATCCCTAATGTTGGAGGTGGGGCCTGGTGGGAGGTGATTGGATCATGGTAGTGGATCCTTTATGAATGGTTTAACACCATCTCCCTAGAGCTGTTCTTGTGATAGAGTTCTCATGAGGTCTGGTTGTTTAAAAGTGTGTAGCACCTCCCCCATCTCTCTCTTCCTCCTTCTGTGGCCATGCAAGACATGTCTGATCCCTCTTCGCCTTCTGTCATGATTGAAAGTTTCTTGAGGCCTCCACAGCCATGCTTCCTGTACAACCTGCAGAATTCAATTCAATTGAATTGTGAGCCAATTCAACCTCTTTTCTTTATAAATTTCTCATTCTCGGGTATTTCTTTACAGCAGTGTGAGAACAGACTAATACACAATGCTTGTGCACTGTGAGTGGGACTATAAAATGATCCAGCCACAGTAGAAAACAGTATGGGAGTTCCTCAGAAAATTAAAATTAAAATTACCATATAACCAAGCAATTTTACTTCTGACTATGTGCCCAAAAGAACTGACAGCAGGGTCTCAAAGAATTATTTGTACACCCACATGCATAGCAGCATTATTCACAATAACTAAAACATGGAAGCAACCCAAATACCTATTGAGGGATGACTATATAAACAAAATGTGGTATATACATATGTATTAGTCTGTTTTCACGCTGCCAATGAAGACATAGCTGAGACTGGGTAATTTGTATAGAAAAAGAAGTTTAATGGACTCACAGTTCCACGTGGCTGGGGAGACCTCATAATCATGGCGGAAGGTGAAAGGCACATCTTACATGGCAGCAGACGAGAGAATTGAGAGCAAAGTGAAAGGAGTTTCCCCTTATAAAGCCATTAGATCTTGTGAGACTTACTACCACAAGAACAGTGTGGGGGAACTGCCCCCATGATTCAGTTATCCCCACTTGGTCCCTCCCACAACATGGGAATTATGGGACCTACAATTCAAGATGAGATTTGGGTGGGAACACAACCACACCATATCAACATACAATGGAATATTATTCCACTTTAAAAAAATTCTGACATACCCTACAACATGAATATGAAATGAGGACATTGTATTAAATGGAATAAGTCAGTTACAAAAAGACAAATACTGTATGATTGCACTTATATGAGATACTGAAAGTAGTCAAAATCATACAGAAAGTAGAATAGTGGTTGCCAGGGCATGCAGAGAGCAGGGAATGTGGAGTTATTATTTAATAGGTGTAGAGTTTCAGTTTTGTAAGATGAAAAGAGCTATGGAGATGGCTGGTAGTGATGGTTGCATAACATTAGGAGAGTGCTTAGTAACACTGAACTGTACACTTAAAATGAATAAGATGGTAAATTTTATGTTTGTATATTCTATCACAAGGAAAAAAGAAGTGTGTATGTGCCTAGCATATAGCAAGCACTCACTAATATTAATGTATTAATATAATGGTCACTGAGAACAAATAAACCAAAGACCATCAGTGGCTTAAATAAGGCAAGTTTATTTCATATTCAAGTAACAGAGTATGTTTCTGGCCGGGTACCCTCTACCTAGTCATTCCAGGCCCAGGTGACTTCCATTTTTTGCTTCTTGTTCCTCTATGGCTATAGACATTTTTTCATTTGCACAGAGTGTAGAGAAAGAAAGAGAATAAAGGATCACATGGGAACGTTCTATGGGCCAGCCTAAGAAATGGCTCATATTATTATTGGTGAGAACCCAGTTACATATCTATGTCTAACAACAAGGGAAGCAGAGGAATATAGGCTAAGTATGTGCCTAGAAAGTAGACAGAGAAATTGTGCAACATATTGCAATCTGTATTAGCAATATGGCAACGTACATTAGAAACACAGTCATCTCTCCTACCATTGGCGGTTACCTTACTTAGTCCTCATAACGAGTCTGGTAAGGTAAGAGAGAAAATGACTAGTTCAGGGACATCCTGCAAGTAGGAGGGTTTCATTATAGCAAACAAAATGTGTATACAACAGCTACTAGAGCAGTGCTTTCCAGTTCTCTGTTCAGCTTAAAACTTTTCTTGGTTGATTACTAACCTAATTACCATCAACACAGTGCCTTCTTGAAGCTCCCAGAGACTTCAAGCAGGGAGAAGAAGACTGTCAGCTGCCCTGCCGGCTGCTTGTACTTCTTATTCTTTCAGTAACGTCTTTCTTCTTTCAGTAACTATAAAACTTTAAGGAAGTTCAGAATTGTTCCTCATAAGAAAGTGCTTAGAGACTGCTGCACTGGAATTCAATGCCCCTATTATCATAAATTTAATATCCACACTTACTTTTAGTCCTAGGGGCCTATGAGGCTATAAAAGAAAGATTGGCAGATAGAGTAGACACAATCGGCTTATACACATTTTGCAGAAACACTGAAGCCCACAGAATTTCCTCTACATTTCATTTAGTACCTTCTTCTGTCAAGTTTGTCTCCATTTTGCCTGTACTTCATTTTATTTTTATAATAGAGAGCTCTCATACTTGTTATCTCTGAGTATGTTAACAGTCTCTTTTGAGTAAAACATTGCCCATATTGCATTTTCGTGGATAACTAAGTATTCACCTACTGGACCAATCATCTGTTGAAATCCGTATTTTCTTGAATTCAGTTCATATCGTACTCTTGAGTCTGTATCACTTTGCTCAAACTTTGCATCACATCCAAGCTATCTTTTGGAAAGGAGACTGAATTTTTGAGTTTGGTAGCCTTGGAGAAAGAAGGCTGCAGATGGATGTGTGATGTATGAATGGTGACTTATCTAGTTACTAGAAGCAAGGTCATATTGTAATTCAATTCAGTAAGGACCCGCTGGAGCTATAAAGAGCCTTAGAGATGATCTGGCTCAACCCTTTCATTTTATAGATGAGCAAACTGAAATCTCAAGAAGGCCAGCACGTCCACGTACTTCAGAGCATCTTGAAAATTTGACTGGATTTAAATCCTTATCCAAGGTCCCACTGCTGGTTAATAGGAGAGCTGGGCTAAAATCTCCTTTTCTTGATTTTTCTCTTATATTAGTGTAACTTTAATTAGGATCCTCAGGCCTTCCGGAAGTTCATGGGATATACTTTTAAGAGTCTGCGACTTTGCTATATATGAACCTCAAAGCACAGATAACAAAAGCAAAAGTATATGAATAGGATTACATCAAACTAAAAAGCTTTTTCACAGCCAAGGAAACAACCAACAGAGTGAATAAACAGCCTACAGAATGGGAGAACATATATGTCTCATACATACCATACATCTGATAATGGGTTAATATCAAAAATATATAAATAAACAGTTCAATAGTAAGAAAATAACCTGATTACAAAATGAGCAAAATATCTGAATAGACATTTCTCAAAAGAATATGTACAAGTGACCAACAAGTATATGTGGATTTTTAAAAAATTCTCAAAATCACAAATTATCAGAGAAATGCAAATCAAAACCACAATGAGCTATCACTTCACACCTGTTACAGTAGCTATCATCAAAAGATGAAAGAAAAGTTTGGCAAGGATGTGTAGAAAAGAGAGAAAAAAAAAAAAATATATATATATATATGTTTGGAGAGAGAGAGCTCTGAACCGAAGTCAGAAGATTTGAGTGTGTCACTTGCCAGCCGTGTACCTCTCAATGTGCCATTGACAGTCTCTCAGCTTTCACATGCTCCCTGAGAAGTCAGAGTGAAAACATCCATCTGGCCTGCCTCCTCAGTTTCCAGATCAAATCAAACTGTTCAGGGAAGTACTTTGCAAATGGTGGAATGTGTAGACCATTTTATCATGATGCTGGGATAGTGGAAGGCTCTGTGAGTGGTGGGCTTCCAGAATGGGGTTCCCACAGACTGTAGCAGCCTGTGCCATGTGGATGACGTCTAGTGTAGAATATACCAGCCAACTGCACCTGCTCCCTTTCACTTCAGTGCCTGAGAAGAAAACAGAACTGCCAGCAGTCCATGGGACAAATGACTAAATGCCCTCCAGACAGTTCAGAGTCCTCTGCCTTTCAGACTTCGGTTCTTCCTGAAGGAATCTCGGTCTGGAAAGCAGGAAGAAATTTGTTATGGAATTTTTCCATCACAGGCAAGTTTTGATTTTCATAATAACAGTAATAATAATGGCTAATTAAGTATGAACTGTGTGCTAGGCATGGTGCAATTTCTGCTTCAATTCTATGTAATTCTTAGAATAATCCCATGATACAATTAGATGTTATTTATTACTCTCAATTTTTTTTCAGATGAGGCTACTGAGACCTTAATGAAGTTAGATTATATGCCCTGGATCACCAATCTGATACCAGAGCTCAAGCTCTCAACTCTGATGTGATATATAGTCCCAGATTCTATCTATGCCATAATACTAGAGTCTGAAAGGCTTGCACTGTTTTGACCATATCAACACTGATACTACGCCTACTGGGGAAAAGATTCTAAATTCAAAAAACATAATGGATTGAAGTCGTGTCCAACGAGCTGTCCCCAGATATATTCTTTCTAAAATGAGGAACAATGAGGAACATGAGGACTACTGCTCACATTTTATTAGAATAACAGTCACATTCACAAAATAATATTTGAAAGTAGGGTATTTAAAATTTTTTGATGTGTAAAAGGTAATGAAATTTCTGTTTATGACACTGGAGCTTTCTGACTGGGGCGCATGGAGGGCCAGCCATGGGCCACGTGGTTGATTCTTAAGGGTGGGGCAGTTATACGGCATATGGTTTGCCAAATCACTTCCTGGAATGCTTCCTGGTGAGCCTCTGGTGAGAACTGAATTCTAGACTCAATCTCACCACTCATCACTTTCCATCTCTGACCCTCTATGTTCTGTATGTGTAGAATGAGATCACTGAAAGTATCTGTGGTATTCATACTTTCTTTCCTCCCGGAACTTTTAGGTTAAATAGAAAACACCATATTAGGCCAGTTGTGGTGGTTCATGCCTGTAATCCCAGCACTTTGGGAGGCCAAGGCAGGTGGATCACTTGAGGTCAGGAGTTCAAGACTGGCCTGGCCAACATGGTGAAACCTTGTCTCTACTTAAAAATGCAAAAAGTAGTTGAGCATGGTGGTATGTGCCTGTAATCCCAGCTACTGGGGTGACTGATGCAGGAGAATCGCTTGAATCCAAGAGGCAGAGATTGCAGTGAGCAGAGATTGTGCCACTGCACTCCAGCTTGGGCAA
>NW_012105642.1:2521769-2528772 GCF_000951045.1 Mandrillus leucophaeus | reverse complement strand
CCAGTTGGTAAAAAAAAAAAAAAAAAAAAGGAAAGGAAAAAGAAAAAAAACATTTCAAGGCATAACAGCTAATTTATCCAGGCTCTTGGTCACAACAACCAAATCTACTCTAGCTAATTGGGCAGGAAGATATTTACTAAAAGGTTCCAGTTAGCCTACAGGATCTCTGGAAGGGCTGGAGAACCTGGATGTTGCCCAGCCAGGAATAAGCCCCCAGAGAAAACCCCCTGACATCCCATGTGCCTCTTCTGCTGGAATCAATGTTGTCATTCTTGCCCATCATTCGATACCTATCACACTACGGTCTGGTCTGGTTAGAAACTCTGCACGCCTCTCCCAAATGATACTGCCATTGTCCTTGTCAGAAGATCTAAGCCCCTAGCCATAGCTGTCTTTTTATGTAGCTCACTGTGCCGCTGTGCTGCTTGACCAAACCTAGGCCCAGTGCAGAACCGGAAGCCAGCTTGAAGCCAGGACTCGGTGCTGGTTGGGCCAACTCACTGTTCCTGCCATCTGCACTCATTGAAGATGGCCAGAGCTGGAGCTCCTATTCGGCTTTCTCTTGTCACTGTTACTTGGGGATGATAGTGCCTTGTTGGCTGATCATGCACTGAACAGGTCCCCAAAGCTCTGCAGATCAAAGTCAGATAATGACCAGACTAGATTATTTTTAAGATTCTCTCTACTGCTAAAATTCCTTGATTCTGTTTTCCAAGGTTAAACTAAAGTAGAGGTGTTTAAACAAGTACTTTCCTGTAGGTCTTGGCTAATTCCAATAAATTCTCTGTAATTATCAGTAGTTAATATTATACCCAAGGAATATGGCTTTGTCTACATTTACATTGTAGTTGATTTATTCAATTAGGTATATCAATACAAGATTACCCAATTCACATAAAATGAAACGGGGGGTAAGGGAGAAAAAAGGGGAACATTTGACGAAGGTCTTCTATGGGATTTCTTTTCAGAAGAGTAGATTTGGGGTCTTTCAAGAGAAGCATTTTTGAGTTGAGAGTACTTGCAGATAGGAAAACTGCCTACAGTGTGTGGTGCAAGTTCAAATTGACAAGCCCCTAGCACAAAGCTCCAAAAGTCAAAAGAAGGAGTGGGCAAACTTAAGCTACCTTAAATTATACAGAGCTCTGTTTATATAATCTTTTGGCTCTCTAAAGTCTCTCAATTATCAGAAAATAACTGTTATAAAGGTACCCCAAAGACATCAGATATGAATGAGGTGCCATCTTATTAGGCATAATATGTCCATCACTGTATAATAACTTGGGATATACCATGTCATTTTGCCCATGAGCTTGGGTTCTGGATTTATTCCCTTGACTTTTGGAAGCATTAGTTAACTTATCCATTAGATGGGAATAATAATAGTAACTGCATCACGTTGCAAGGATTAAATAGGACAATATACGTTAAATTATTAGCACATTGCTTGAGACAATAGATGTTTTGTCTAATGCAGTCATTGGAGCACCTACCCTAGCCTTTGGACCTTTGGGGGCCCAAATGGGGCCTAAATGGCGTTAGCAGCTGTGCAGTGATTTGGGGAGGCTGCTGCTGGGGAGAGAAAAAGCCAGAGATGTGATATTCATAAATGTGCCATCAACCCACAAGTCCTCCATCATCACCAAGACATAGGGACAGAGTCTCCCTCTGAATCTCCCTCTGAGTCTCCCTTAACTCTTTAAGATTGCCCTTGATGTTTATTATTGTATTAGTCTGTTTTCAGGCTGCTGACAAAGACATACCTGAGACTGGGCAATTTACAAGAGTTTCGACTGGACTCACAGTTCCATGTGACTGGGGAGGCCTCACAATCATGGTGGAAGGCAAAGAGGAGCAAGTCACATCTGACATGGATGCTGGCAGGCAAAAAGAGAGCTCGTGCAGGGAAACTCGTTTCTAAAACCATCAGATCTTGTGAGACTCATTCACTATCACGAGAAAAGCACAGGAAAGACCCGCCCCCAGAATTCGATCACCTCCCACCGGGTTCCTCTCACAACATGTGAGAATTGTGGGAGTTATAATTCAAATTGAGATTTGTGTAGGGCACAGCGAAACCATATCAATTATGGACTGATTTCATCTATATTTGACTCAGTAGACATCGACAAACATCGGCTACATGTAAAACATGGTGGCCTATGAACTGGGAGACTAGACAAACATGGACACTAATTCAGCAAATATTTGTTGAGTTTCTACTGTGTTCTAAGAACTGTTTTTTGGCTCTCAGCTTTAGCAAGGCCTGAGAGGATCATGTGGGGGCAGAGGTGGGGACATGAGGGATGAAGTTAAAGAAGAGACATTAGGGTTGACTCTTCCCCATATACATTGGGAAACCACAGATAGCATGAGTTACCATCCCAGTTTGCCTGGGACTGAGGGATTGTCTCAGATGTAAAACAGTTCTTTTTAAAACCAGGATTGAGTGCTTTCCCAGGATGTGGCATTTCCACGCTAAAGCCAGGGAGGTTCTGCTAAATTGGGATAAATTGGTCATGTTAATGTGTTTTTACATCCCCGGTTGGACAGCCTCTCTACCTTTGAGGAATTTAATTCCCTGCATTCAAAATGAAAAGCTTTGAACTGAAATGCAGTGGTGATGTAGTACAGAGAGGTCTGGAGTGAGATTTAAGACAGCAGCTCAGACCCTGGCTCTAGTTCTTGCTATTGTGATGATTCTTGGCAAATTGATTACCTCTCTGAAATTCAGCTCTCTCATCTACACCAACAGAAATACCCACCTTCTGGGAGTTTGAACAGGTTACATGAGATAATATGTGCACAAGTGCCTAGCACAGAGAGGGACTGCATTTACGTTTTAATTTTCTTTTGAATAAGAAAACATGTCACATTGGCTTAGAGATAAGAAGTTCCACGCACACACTTGTCTGCATTAGCCTTTCTTCATTTATGCTTCATGTACAGACCTGGTAATGCTATTTAAATGTTTCAATTGGGTGTGTTCCAAGTTACTAACAAAATTGTAAACTCCCCAAATGCAAGCGTTAATCTTTTCATGTCTTGGCTATCTCCTAAAAGCTTCTAGAAATTAGTGTAGTCAAATTTTGGGAACACAAATTGCCGAGATTGGTTCGTAATGCCCTTAGAATAAAATATGCAGCAAATATTTAGTTTTTGATCTGCATTTTATACTGCAAGCCTACCACCATGAATGTTAATGTTATATATATATAAGAGGAGCCAACTCAGAACATATCCACTTGAAGCCTTTATCTTACCTAAATTATTGCATTTTAATCCCTTTATCCGTGTGATTTCCTTGCCATGTGCAAATGCAAGGGCAGTGAAAGGTGGTAGAGACAGGACAGATGTATACCTTGCCATGCTAAGTAAGCAGAAATCCTTCTGTGCCCATGAGCCTGAGAAAACATGGTTGAAATGTCAAAGCTAACTGTGGGGCCTGGAGTTTATAAGCAGCAACAAGCAGCACATGCAACCCCACATTAGCCAAATGGAGATAAACTTCTTTGTAATTTCTAATTTTCTGTTAACATAATAGGTTAGTCGGTCTGCTCATTTGGGAAACTCTTAAGGGCTTTCTTTAAAAGTACCTAGGGGAGAAAATGTCACCCATTAGCATTGAGCTTGACTCTTCCCATATTAATTCGCTTTCTCTCCTTTTCCTCCCTCCCTCCATCTCTTCTACACCAAGCAGTTTCTGTGATTGACTTTATGCCAAATGTTCATTCAGCATCCTTGGCATATGTTGTTGTATGATGGCTGTGCTGGTCTGCACGTTAGGTCTGTCCTCCAGATGATTGAATCAGGAGAGCCAGAAGCTCTGATGGCAAAAGGCATTGCAGATTCTGAGACATGGTTCAGCCCTGGTCATTGGGATCATCCCCTAAACCAGGCTGGAGAAATCTGCTAAAATCACTTAACTAGAAACATTCCCTTCTGCTGCTTGAAAGATGTTCCTGGGTTTGTGCCCATAGATTGAAAGAGGTGATTTTCAGCATTTTATTTTTAGGGTGGCAGAAGGGAGGTGGGCTTCAGCTGAATATTGCCAAAAGAGCTAATGTGACCTTGGACTTCGTTAAAAGAAGTATTGTGCTTAAAACAAGGGAGGAGAGGTTTTGCTGAACATGAGCAGTGGTCTTTAATTTATTCATTTATTCGACAAAATATATGACACCTATTCTGTGAAAGGCACTGTGCTGTGAGAGATACAAAAATAATAAGTAGCACAGCAAGACAGATGTAAATTGTATTAAATGAGAGTTCTTTGAGGGGCTACTGCTTTCTAGTTTGGCTCATGAAACTGCTAGATTCTTTTTTTTTTTTTTAGACAGAGTCTCGCTCTGTTGTCCAGGCTGGAGTGCAGTGGCGTGATCTCGGCTCACTGCAAGCTTCGCCTCCCAGGTTCATGCCATTCTCCTGCCTTAGCCTCCTGAGTAGCTGGGACTACAGGTGCCTGCCACCACGTCTGGCTAATTTATTGTATTTTTAGTAGAGATGGAGTTTCACTGTGTTAGCCAGGATGATCTCGATCTCCTGACCTTGTGATCTATCTGCCTTGGGCTTCCAAAGTGCTGGGATTACAGGCGTGAGCCACTGCACCCGGCTCGGAACTGCTAGATTCTATACTCCAGCAGTTACAAACCCAGATGTCTGCAGGGGGCTGGCAGATAAGTGAGCAAAGTGGCCTGTTAGGGACTGTGCCAAATTGCAGAGGATGTGCCCTGTCTAAAGTGGGCAGCTGCTATTCAGTCCTATTTGATTGCCATCTTCTGAGACTGTGGGTCTGGCTTTGCCAAGAGAAACTGGGAATCCAAAATTTGGGTGAAATATTCTATTTAAAAATGTCAAGATAGCAGCTAAGTCAAATTTTTAAAAGCTCTGTAGAATGACTCAATGTCTTTGGGCTACATCCTGCTCATGGGCTTCTCATTTGTAAATTCTTCTAATAAGTAGTGTTCACCCAATCAAGGTGTATTTGCCAATAGTTACAGCAGTCCTTTAAATTGAGATTTCACATAAATAACCAATTGGTGTATGCGATAGGTAATATTGAATGTCAACTTTTTTGAATTGAAGGATGCAAAGTATTGTTCCTGGTGTGTCTGTGAGGGTGTTGCTGAAGGAGATTAACATTTTAGTCAGTGGACTTGGAGAGGCAGACCCACCCTTAGTCTGGGTGGGCACCATCTGATCAGCTGCCAGCACAGCTAGAATAAAGCAGGCAGAAGATGCAAGAGCAGACTTGCTGACTCTTTGCCTTCATCTCTTGCCTTCATCTTCCTTGCCGTCTTGTCTCTCTTCCCTTCATCTTTCTCCCGTGCTGGATGCTGCCTGTACTGGAACATCAGACTCCAAGTTTTTCAGCCTTTGGACTCTTGAACTTATACCAGTGTTTTGCCCGGAGCTCTCGGGCGTTTGGTCACAGACTGAAGGCTGCATTGTCAGCTTCCCTACTTTTGAGGTTTTGGGACTCAGACTGATCCACCCCTGGCTTCCTTGTTCTTCAACTTGAAGACGGCCTATTGTGGGACTTTACCTTGTGATTGTGTGAGTCAGTTCACCTAATAAACTCCCCTTCACATATACATATACCCTATTACTTCTTTCCCTTTAGAGAACCCTGACTAATATAGTATAGATTGCCTGGACTTCTTAATAATAATGACTCTGTTTGCTTAATGTAACAGATAGGTAAAGACAAATGAGTGACACCCATGCAATTAATATAATTTTGGTGGGGAGTAAGAGGAGTTTGTTCTCCACTTACAGTGGAAAGTTTTAGTGTATTCTGCTGCACATGACATGGGAGTATTTTGCGCCTCCTCTGGAAAGAAGTAAGGGGAATAAAACCCCCTGGATTCTACTTGCTAACTTGAGGGTGACTAAAGCGATTTATCTGGAGGTTCCCCAGGGTGGATTCGTAGTGGACTAGGACCAGATTCTCTGCTGATGCTTTGAACTTATGTCCAGAGCATCATCTGCAACACAAAAGACCTTGCCTGCTCTGTGTCCTGGCCAAAGAAATGCACATGCTCAATCGCTGGGTTGTGGCTCTTGAGTAACTCCTGGAATTACCTGGCTGGAACTCCTATTCCTTTTGGACCACAAATTTCATATCTTTACCTGCTGCCTATATCATGCTAAAAGTTAAAAATGTTATTTTTAACATTTTTTACATAAATGTCTCAACTAAACCATGTAGGTGGACTAGCCCCATTAACAAGAGAAGCAATGGGCCATTTTCTCACTGGTTATTAACTATGTACATTATCTATGAAATAACAAATCTGGCCATGGTTACCATTGTATTCTGTAGGGTGGAATAGAAAAGGTAGAGGGTATATATTTCAGATGCATTTTTAAAATTGTTTATTTTATTTTGTTTTTTAATTGACAAATAATATTAGGTTGGTGCAAAAGTAATTGCGGTTTTTGTTAGACAAAAACCATAACTACCTTTGCACCAACCTAATAATTGTACATATTCATGGGGTACATAGTAATGTTTTGGTACTTAAAGTGATCAGATCAGGGTAATTAGCATATCCATCATCCCAAACATTTATCATTTCTTTGTTACTGTATTAGTCCTTTCTCACACTGCTATGAGGAAATACCTGAGACTGGGTAATTTATAAAGGAAAGAAGTTTAATTGACTTACAGTTCAGTATGACTGGGGAGGCGTTAGGAAGCTTACAATCATGACAAAGGCAAAGGAGAAGCAGGCATCTTCTTCACAGGGCAGCAGGACGAAGTGAGTGCAAGCAGGGGAAATGCCAGATGGTTATAAAACCATCAGATCTTGTGAGACTCACTCACTATCACAAGAACAGCATGGAGGAAACCACCCCCATGATCCAATGACCTCCACATGGTCCTGTCCTTGACACATGGGGATTGTGGGTATTACAATCCAAGATGAGATTTTGGATGGGGACACAGCCAACCCACGTCATTTGTGTTGGGAACAGTTGCATTTCATGTTTTTTTTTTTTTTTT
>NW_012105642.1:2490532-2519459 GCF_000951045.1 Mandrillus leucophaeus | reverse complement strand
GATTTGTGAATGTTGAACCAGCCTTGCATCCCAGGGATGAAGCCCACTTGATCATGGTGGATAAGCTTTTTGATGTGCTGCTGAATCCGGTTTGCCAGTATTTTATTGAGGATTTTAAAATGAATGGCATAACGGTTGACATTAACAGTGTGAGGTGATCACTCACTAGTTCTGAAGAACTAAAGATGTGACTGGTAAATTTGTTCAGATTTGCCTTTATTAGACCGGGGAAGCTAGAATTCAAGCAGAAACTGTGACCTACACAGAAGCTGAAATTAACATATTTTCTCCAGATTCACCTGGATTAGCCTGTCTCACATTGTCATAGATAAAACATGATTAATACGCTTTGGGAGGGGCTGGGAGATTGAAGAACACATTTTACACTTGGCCATAAGAGGAACAGATGAAGCACCATTAGCTATTGAATTTTTGATTTTTATTTTTTCATGAAAAATTTGTTATTTTTAACATTTTTAACGTAATAAACAGAAGAATAAATTACGTATCACATAAAAATTTGTGTTTCATAAATTTATGTTGATTGATGTGCTTTTGACACATCACATTTTCAACATTTATAATTTTCTTCCAATGGGGAGTTGAAGTTTTTGTGCATTCTTTCTGTATGTTTATGCAAAGTGTGTTTTTCAGACTCTTTGTTTGCATGGTTTCTGTGCACTAAGGACTTTATAAAAATCAAATCATTCTTCATCCCAACAATCTCATGAGGTAGATATTGTTATCTGGCTTCACTTTGCAAGAGCTGAAACTTAGGGCAAATAAGAAATGCTTAAAATCTTGCAGTTAACAACTTATAGAGCCAGGATTTGAACCCAGTTCTGTCTTATTCTCATAGACTTCATTGCCAGCTGTGAAATATCCATGACACCTGTTTACACCTCAGAGAAGTCACTTTGATATATTTATATTAACTTCTACTGAGAACATAGTTAAACTGAGGCCAGATATTTTTAGCAAATGCCTTTAAACTGGGGAGGTGATTAACACTTAAGAGGCAAAGAGAAGGCACAAGACCCAGGTTTCTATTAAATTTGAAATTAAACGGAAATATAGTTGACACCTGTGTCTTTGCGCAAATTAACTGCTATAACTAAGTAGAAATTACCCTCTTCCTTGTGGAAATATGCCAGTTGGAGCTGTGTAGGTTATGAACGTCTAGCTTGCGATTTGAAAAAAGAACCCATTCCATAAGCCTGGGCTCATGGGACTTTTAGGCAAGTCATTTAGATCTGATCTCATCAAACTGGCTGTGTCAAAATGCATGTAACCGAAATAGAATTTGGCGCTCGACATACCCTAGTACTTGTTCAGTGTTGCGTTTGAAAAAAATACAAGGTATCAATCAAAAGTAATGTAGACAATTCAAATCTTTATTGGAATCTCTTGAATAATGTCAAGGCAGATAAAAATCTGAAAATCCCATCCACCTTTATTAAAATAATATCTCTTTAATTCTCTCAAACCCAGTATCTCTCAGACCAGGAGCTGACCTTAAAATTAAGGTCTTTATTTATTTATTTATTTTTAAATATTGCCTCTCTCAAGCCTAGCCTGAATTCTCCACCTCCTCAATCCCAGGAACCAACAAGCTATCGAAGACAGACTTTGCAGAAGAGGACAAAGGAAGGTAAGGCTGGGAATACTGATATTTTATTTTTGCTCTGTCAGACATGAAAATACTATATGTAATTCCTAAGGATTGTGTATAACAGAGATACCAGGACACACTGCATCCCTAAGTCTCCCTTGCACCATTGCCGTGGGCAAGACTCAGGAGCCACAGGAGTTTCAGGGAGAGTACGAGAGTCGAGAATGGTGAGAGATTCATGTATGTGGTGGGAGGGGAGGTAAGATTCATAGGTGGATTGAGTTGAGGCATGAGTTGAAGCTTAGCATTGGGGTGAATATGACAGACTTTTTTGGTGTGTAATTTTTAGATAACATGTGATGCCTTCTGTTTTAGGCAGCATCAAAACGATCCCCTGCCACAGTGACTATGTCAGAATGTCATTGACCTTGCCTTTGATGCACTCTGATGAGCTTGCCTCTCTCTTTTCCATTTATATCCATCTTTCCCACTTATATCCGTCTTTCCCACTTCTGGATACCGATCAAATGTCAGGTTAGGTTGGAATCATAGAAAGTCATGCTTGGAAAGAACCTTAAAGGTCATGCACTTCAGCAGTTCCCAAATCTCATACCTGGGCTGCATTTCAAATATGCATATTCTTGTATTGCACTTCTCAGAGTTTTTTCATTTATTTGTTTGCTATGGAACCCCAAAAACTGCAATTAAAAAAATATTCCCAAGTGTTTTTTTAACCACTCTGCTTTGAGAAATCTGGATTAAATTCACCTGCTTCCATCCCACTTGATCCTATGCCTGCTACTCAATTCAGTCCACCTGTGAACCTTACCGCCCCACTCATCACATACTTAAATCTCTCACCACTCCCTCCACCAGCAGGGCTCTTGGTCAGCCGAGGGATGGTGTTGGTGATGGCAACAGAAGCTCACATGTACTGAGTGCTTACTAATTGTCAGTCACTGAGCTAAGGGCTTTACCTAATTTATCACTCTTAATAAATATATAGCAATCTCAAGAGACAAACAAGATTATTATCCTCATTTTCCCTTAAGTCATTGAATTTGCTGTAAACACACTGTTTTCCAGGTTTCTGCTCAGGTATTTCTCCCCTTGTGAGGCACTCCTGCCTACTCTATGGTCTTGGTGATGTGCCTCACCTTTGTGCTTCTGCAACGTCTGTGCTAACTTCTGTTTTTCCACATATTATTGGTACGATAATACATTTAGCAGCTAAGGGTGCGGAGTTACTCTGCCACTTCCTGGCAATGTGGCTCCAGGTAAGATAAACTTGCTCTGCACCTTTTTTTTTTATCTGTAAAATGAAGAATAAAATAGCACCTCCTCTTAGGTCTGATATGAGGACCAAGGCACAAATGTATGTTAAACACTTAGAATAGAGCCAGGAAGAGAATAAATGTCCTGCAAATGTTACCTATAATCTTATTATACCAAATTTTAACTGTCCATTTACCTGGCTTTCCCCTTTCATAGGCTATAAGCATCTTGAAGGCAGAGATTATATCTTGTTCAATCTTCTATCTCAAGTATCTACTACAAGACCAAGCAAATGGTAAGTGCTCAATAACTGGTGATTCTTCAGGTCATCCTTGTCAATGAAAGGGTTCAGAATAAAACATCATAAAGACCTCCAGCCCGCACACTTATTTATTTCTCTGAACATTTACAACATTACTAAATGATACCACTCTAGTGTCAATTAATAAGAATAATTTGTTTTATTGTGATTTAGTCACAGGGCCCTATACATTTACCCACTGCTTTGCCTACCAGACAAACCTAGATTTGAATCTTGCTTGCTTGCTTGTCTTGCTCTCTGTGTGTCATTGGGCCAATCATTGCACCTCTTGGATCCTCATTTTTCTCATCTATAAAACAGAGATGATATAATACATCTTCCTTGCAGAACAGTAAAAGGATTAGCAGTGTTGTATGAAGGACATGTTGTGTGGTGGCTGGAATGGAAAAGATGCCCAGGAAGAGGGATCTATGCTTTCTATTTCATGGAAGGAGTTCACCACAAATATTTGTTAATTTAGTCTTGGCCTCTGTTTAGTATAGCCATACACCTCAGAGATGTTGAGGGTCTGGTTTCAGATGACTACAATAAAGAGAATGTTACAATAAAGCAAGTCACACACACTTTTTGGTTTCCCAGTGAATATAAAAATTGTGTTTACACTACGCTGTAGTCTATTAAGTGTGCAATAACATTGTGTCTAAAATGTACATACCTTAATTTAAAAATACTTTATTGCTAAAATATGCTGACAATCATCTGAGCCCTCCACGAGTCGTCATCTTTTTGCTGGTGGAGGATCTTGCCTCAGTGTTGATGGCTGCTGACTGATCAAGGTAATGGCTGCTGAAGGTTTATGATGGTTGAGGCAGTTTCTTAAAATAAGGCAACAATGAAGTTTGCTGCATTGATAAACTCTTCCTTTCATGAAATATTCCTCTATATCACGTGATGCTGTTTGATAGGATTTAACTCATAGTAGAATTTCTTTCAAAACTGGAGTCAATCCTCTTCAACTCTGCTGTTTGTATGGTAAATGCACCTGATAGCATTAACTTAAACACACCCTGAGAATGACCCTATATGGTAGATGCACCTGAATATTTGTTCTGAGACAGGGATTCTAGGAGTTGCCAACCTGGAGATTAATTCCTTGCCTATGAGGAACATCTGAGTCCTTGTCCCATCCCATGGAACATGGGCCATACTGGGGATTGAGACCCTGAGTTTGGGGTTAAATAGAGGTTGCCAGGTGGAGGTCGTTAAGGGGAGCATATTAAGTGAAAATGCAGTGTAAACTGCATGCTGTTTGCAAATTGTCATGGCCTTCCTGTCCAGCCCACCACCACGGGATCATTTATGTATGTAAGGCGGTTCTCCTGTCCAGCCCTCTGCTACTGAACTCCCTCCACTGTATGTAATCCCCTAATAAACCCCACGTCTCATTTGCTGACTCTGGGTGTCATCTTCAGCTTCTTGAACATGGTGCCTTCACTATTGAAGTTAATAGGGGTTTGGCACAGCACTATTGCCTTATCAACTAAGTTTATGCAATATTCTGAATTCTTTGTTGTCATTTCAGCAATGTGCACGCACTTTCATTAGGATCACCAGGAGTAGATTCCATCTCAAGAAAATACTTTCTTGGCTCCTCCGTAAGAAGCAACATGTCACCTGTTTCATTTTTATGAGATTGTAGTAATTCAGTCACATCTTCAGGCTCCACTTCTAATCGTAGTTAGCTTGCTATTTCTACTACATCAGCAGTTACTTCCTCTACTGACATCTTGAACTCCTCAAAGTCATCCATAAGGGTTGGAATAAACTTCTTCCAAACCCCTATTAATCTTTTATTTTGACCTCCTCTCATGAATCACAGATGTTCTTAATGGCATGTAGAATGATAAATCCTTTCCAGACAGTATTCAATTTACTTTGCCCAGATCCGTCAGAGGAATCACAATCTATAGGCTTATGAAACATATTTCTTAAATATTAAGACTTGAAAGTTGAAATTACTCCTTGACCCATGAGCTGCAGAATGAATGCTGTTAGCAGGCATGAAAACAACATTCATCTTGTACATGTCTGTCAGAGCTCTTGGGTGACCAGTTGCATTGTCAATTAGCAGTAGTATTTTGAAAGGAATCTTTTTTTCTGAGCAGTAGGTCTCAACAATGGGCTTAAAATATTTAGTACACTATGCTTTAAAGAGATGTGCTGTCATTCAGGTGCTGTTGTTCCATTTTGAGAGCACAGGCAGATTAAGTTTAGCATAATTCTTAAGGGCTCTAGGATTTTCAGAACAGCCAATGAGCATTGGCTTCCACTTAAAATCACCAGCTGCATTTTAGCCTCTAATAAGTGAGTCAGCCTGTCTTTCGTAGCTTTGAAGCCAGACATGGACTTCTTTCTAGCTATGAGAGTCTTAGATGGCATCTTCTTCCAGCATAAAGTTCTTTGATCTACACTGAAAATCTGTTATTTAGTGTAGCCACCTTCTTCAGTCTTAGCTAGATCTCCTGGGTAGCTTGCTGCAGCTTCTCCATCAGCACCTGCTGCTTCACCTTGCACTTTCATGTTATGGAGATGGCTTCATTGCTTAAACCTTATGAACCAACCTGTGCTAGCTCTAACCATTTCTTCTGCAGTTTTCTCACCTCTCTCAGCCTTCATAAAATTGAAGAATTAGAGCCTTGCTCTGGATTAGGGTTTGGCTTAAGGGAATGTTGTGGCCAGCATGGTTTTCTTTTCTTTTCTTTCTTTCCTTCCTTCCTTCCTTCCTTCCTTCCTTCCTTCCTTCCTTCCTTCCTTCCTTCCTTCCTTCCTTCCTTCCTCTCTCTCTCTCTCTCTTTTTTGCTCTTGTTGTCCAAGCTGGAGTGCAATGGTGTGATTTTGGCTCACTGCAACCTCTGCCTCCTGGGTTCAAGTGATTCGCCCGCCTCAGCCTCCCAAGTAGCTGGGATTACAGGCACCTGCCACCATGACTGGCTAATTTTTTATATTTTTAGTAGAGATGAGGTTTCACCATGTTAGCCAGGCTGGTCTCAAACTCCTGACCTCAGGTGATGCACCTGCCTCAGCCTCCCAAAGTGCTGGGATTACAGGCATGAGCCACCGTACCTGGCCACCAGTGTGGTCTTCTATCCAGATCAGTAAAACTCTTTATATTAGAAATAAGCCTGTTTTGGTGTCTTATCATTTGTGTCTTCACTGAAAAAGCACTTTTAATTGCCTTCCAGAAATTTTCCTTGCAATTTATAACTTGGCTTTTAGCACAAGAAGTTTAACTTTTGGCCCAATTCAGCTTTTGACATATCTTCCTCACTAAGCTCAATCATTTCTAGTTTTTGATTTAAAGTTGGAGATGAATGACTCTTCCTTTCACTTGAACACTTAGAGGGCATCATAGGGTTTTTAGCCTAATTTCAGAATTGTTGTATTGCAGAAAATATGGAGGTCCAAGGACAGGAAGAGAGACAGGTGAATGGGTGGTTGGTGGAGCAGTCAGAATACACATATTTATTAAGTTTGCCATCTTATATGGGCATGGTTCATGGTGTCCCAAAACCATTACAAAAGTTGTATCAAAGATCACTGATAACAGATCACTGTAATAGGTTAAATAATAATGAAAGAGTTTGCAATATTGTGAAAAGTACCAAAATGTGACATAGAGACATGAAGTGAGCATGTGCTGTTAGATAAATGACACCTACATTGGAGACTAAGAAGAGGGGAGGGGTGAGGGATAAACAACTAAATATTGGATACAACGTACACTATTTGGGTGATGGGTACACTAAAATCTTAGACTTCACCATTATACCATTCATCCATGTAACCAAAGACCACTTGTACCCCTAAAGCCATTGAAATAAAAAGTATGTATGAAATAAATTGAAGAAAAATGGCACCTATAGACTTGTTCTATGCAGGGTTGCCACAGATGTTCAATTTGTAAAAAAAAAAAAAAAAAAATGCAGTATCTGAAACCTACAATAAGGAGAAGCACAATAAAACAGGGTGTGCTTGTGCTTTTCATTGACATGAAAACTCTTTTGGGCCTGAAATCTTTTGAGTCAAATTTCCTGAAGTGCTAGTATGGTTGAATTGTGTGCCCCTAAAATATGTGTTGAAATCCTAACTCCCAAAACCTCAGAACGCGACCTTTTGGGAAATAGCATTGTTGCAGATGTCATTAGTTAAGATGAGGTCATTCTGGGGTAAGGTGGCCCCTAATTTGATGTGACTGGTGCCTTATAAGAAGAGGAGAGAGAGATGCAGGGAGAAGAACGCCATGTGACAACACAGGCAGATTGGCGTGACCTGGCTGCAAGCCAAGGAACCCCAGGGACTGCTGTCACCAGCAGATGCTCGCAAGAGGCAAGGAAGGATTTAACCCAGAATCTCACAGGGAGCATGGCCCTGCTAACACCTCGGTTTTGGACTTCTTGCCTCAAGAACTGTGAGAGGATACATTTTAAATTGCTTCAAGCCACCTAGTTTGTGGTATTTTGTCATGGCAGCCCTAGGAAATTAACACAAGTACTATGCTAAACTTAATGAGCATGTTTAGCTACTCTAGAAAAGTAGCTTTCTTAGAGTTACTCTAGAAAAAAAGAAATATTTCTATTACTTATGAAAATGAGCACATTGAGGTTTTCCACAGGTGATGGATTTTTCTATCCTACAAGTGATTATAGCTATAGAATGACTGGCTGACTTCCAGGGGAAAGAGAAAAGAACCTCTTGCTTTACCACACTATTCAGAGGCTTTTTTTTTTCTTCCCCTGAACTTCCAAACTTTTTGCAAAGAAGTTTGGGTCCCAGGAGGACCAAAGGGCTTTCAGTCGTAAGATAAGAAAATTCTGCTTGCATTTACTATTTATGACTTGTGGCTTCATATTGTCATGTGACCACATGATGCTCTGCTTTTAAGAACCTGCAAATGACATGAGATTCATTATTTTTTCATGTAAAGAAGATGATGGCAAGCTCTGCTGTGTAATACACAACCAGGCTGTCACTCTTGCTCTGGAATTGGTATTAACATTGTCCATTTAGAAATTAGTGGACTACACGCCATATTCATGAACATAATATTTGACACACGGGCAGTATTTGATGGATAGAGCATTCAAGTGTTTAATTGCAGTACATGATTCATGGGAAAGTCTTCAACTCTGAGCAATTTATTCCCTGGTACTAAACTCAGGAGCATATTTTTCCAAGGAAAGCACACATCTAATAAGGAAACCCATTAGCTTTATTCTCATATTTCTCCTCCAACAAGGGGGCTGCTGCAGTTTGTACTGCTAAGTTTGATTCAGTTTCTCAGTGCAAGCAGAATGAAATTGAAATAGTCAAATAAGTTGGAGTAAATACTAAAAATTCACCTTATAGTAATCCAAAGTGTCCTAGAAAAGAATTTAATTTTTTTTGTTTGTTTGTTTTTGTTTTGCGACGGAGTCTTGCTCTGTTGCCCAGGCTGGAGTGCAGTGGCGAATTTGTATGTATTTTTAAAAAGCCTTTCTTCTGGGGGAAAGAAAGTTTTGTGTTTCGGTCTGAAATACTGCTAATTGGAAACCCAGTCCTGTCATGGAAATGCTGCTCTGTTCTGTTCTTTGCACACGTTCAATGCTAATGTATCCCTCCTGGCCTCAGCTTCAAGGAATGTCTTAAGCTATGGAATGATGAACTTCCTCTCTTTTTGTTGGAAGAAATTCCACATTTCCTTGAGTCAATTTTTGGCCCAGGGTACTACTACCCAGTTATGACTATTTTTAGTGGTTTTCTTTTATACTTTAACATGTTCCCCAGAATTGTTCTAAAATAGCTGAATGATCATATAATTATTTTCTCTTCTTTTGAAATTCATCTTCCATTGCTTTTGGTGTTTTCTCTGTTCTCTAAAACATTGAATAAAGGACATTCATTCCTTCATTTGTTCAACTATTGTCTACCACTGGAGTTGGTGAACAGAGGCTCTCTGCCTGTATCTGTACCATTTGCAGGCTAAGAATGCTTTTTACACTTTTAAATGGTAGGGAAAAAATTGAAAGAAGGGTAATATTTTGTGACACATGAAAATTATATGACATTCAAATTTCAGTGTCCATAAATGAGGTTTTATTGGAACAGGGCCACACTCATCTGTTTGCTATTGCTTATGGCTGCTCGTGGCCTGGAAAAGCCTCATGGCCAGTCTAGTAACTCAGGACTTCTGCCTCCTTCTCATGGCTCCAAATTCACCAGCACTGCCCTAAGGGCTCTTGTTCCTAGGATGTGCCACTGCCTTGCATCTATTTCTCTCTGGTCTGCCCAGTCCCTTTTATGTGACACCCCAGTAGGGCTCTGCATGGCTTGAACCCAGATGTTTTCCTTTCAGGGTAGATCAGCAGCTTATGATCTAGCTGTATCCACATCCCCATCCAGCCTCATCTGCTAGTTTGGCATCCCACGTACTCTCTGTCTGGAAGGGGAGCTTGGACAATAATGAAATAAAAGTTACTATTGAAAAAAAAAAAAAGAAATGGCTCTGTAGTTGAGTTTCTCTCATCTTCCTTTTGTTTAACTGATTTTTTTTTTTTTTTAAGCTTAAAGGTAGAAACCTACTTTCACAATTGTTAAATTTCTTCTGATTAGTTTTGGCCCAGTATCGCTGCCTGTGGAGATGTTTTTGAAACTTTATTTTCTTGGCCATTATACAGCTATCTTTCTTAGAGTTGTCTGTTCTAGAGATTTTGTTTGTTTATTTGTTTGTTTTGCAGACATATGTTCTGCATTTTAATCTGATGTATTGATCAAATGTTCAAGAGCACTGATCCCCAAACAGAACTTCATGTCACTATCCTAAAGACGTCTCCCCAATTCAATATTAATCTATTATGTAGCATTCATTAGGAATGATTTTTTAAAATAAATGCTAATATCCATAACAATACATGATTATGGAAGATTGTCATATGTTTTATAAAATTAAGATAAACTCTGTCTAAGTCCTTCCCTTGCTCCCAAAGCTTAGAAGTTCTCTTCAGGCTCTCTGTGAATATAGCAGAACCAAAAGAGAAATTTTTGGAGTCAGACAGACCTGGATTCAGACTCTGTGTCTTCCACTTCATCTAGGGAAGTGCTTCTCTACACTTCAGTGTGATGGTGAGAGTTCTGTGGAATGAGGGGTGTGCTAATAAAGCAATTACATACACACATGGCATTACTAATAGATTCCCCTATAAATGGTAGATTTAATTATTACCAGTAATGTAATTATCAGGAAAGAAATGAGGTTAGCTTAGGGTGACTTATTCTCAGTAAATTCACACTGGCATCCAGTGGAGAAGAAATTCGTTTCTAAATATCCATGTATCTTTTTTTTATCATTGGTCCTTGTGGTTTGCATGGGTTCAATATCATGTATACTGTCCTGGGGTTTCTGCAGTCTATTCTTGGCTAAATTTTGTTATCCCACATTTCTGACTCCAGTCCTTGTCAAATCTCCTATATACTGAAATTCTTAAATATTACTGATGGTCTTTTTATTTTCACACCCCCTAGTCCTGTATATAATTATCTTGAGCATGTGAATATGAACACATGAAAGCAGCCAGGTATTTCTGTATAATCTCCTGTGAGGCTTCTCTTCAGCTGAAAAATTGGATATGGGGTGAAGAGCTCTGTGTCAGGAATAGAAACCTCCAAATACTGGTGTTAATCTGCTTCTTAACTAGCTGTGTGACCTGAGATGTGCTGTTTAACCTCTCTTAACACTAGTTTATTCCTTGGTAAAAATAATTGGTTTCTGCCAGATGCTCTCCATGAGTTCCTTCTTGTTCTAGAATCTCATAGTCATAAGCAATCTATTAAGAATATAAGAGAAATCCTTTGAAACGTTTATAGGGAGGGAACATGCATGCACTATTCAGTAAACACACAAGTTTCCTGTAATGACTGAGAAGATCGTGGTGGCAGGTAGATTCTGTAGGAATTCAGAGAAGAGAGGGATTTATGGGTGTCATATTGTTGAGAATGGATTATCTGGAAGAAGTATAACCAAAAGAGAGAATTGAGATGGAAAAGGGTTTTTTAATTCTTGCACAAGTAAGATAAACTGCATGCAAGCCCTTCCCTTGCTCCAGAAGCTTAGAGGTTCTTTTCAGGCTCTCTGTGAGTATAGCAGTCAAAAGAGAAATTTTTGGAGTCAGATAGACCTTGATTCAAACTGTGTCTTCCATTTCATCTAGGGAAGTGCTTCTCCACACCTCAGTGTGGTGGTGAGGATTCCGTGGAATGAGGGGTGCGTCCATAAAGCAATTACATCTTGTTGATGTTTTAATCCTTTCCAGGATGAATGTTAGTGTAAGATGGCTGCTGACCACTCTTTGGAATACTGCCTTGACCTGATCTCAGAAATGGGCAAGATGGTACCAATTATTTCCAAGCATACCATTTTGAGACCATATATAATTTTAGTTGGAGTGAAATAACATTCAACAAGTAGAGTTATTTTGAAATGGTCCTCTGGCCTCAGAAAATTGCTGAGTATTTCTTCTTAGCAACTTTTGAAGGCAAAGAACTCATATAATTGCTACTAAGCTTTTGCTTCTTAATGTTCAATCAAGGTTGAGAGAAAAAACTGTGGAGTAATAGACGGTATCAACTTAGGGTGCTCTTTTGAGGGATGCGGTGAAATATGGTGGCTGGGCATATAGGTTCTGGACACAATGGTTTTAACTGAATGAAGTTAGAGAAGTAACTTAACTTTTTACCTCAGCTTCTTCATTTTTAAAATGGCTTTAATATAAAACCTGTAAGTATTTTGTTAGGGTGAAATGTGTTATTACCTACAGAGCTTACTCTAGTTGTTGGATTAAAGTAAATGCCTCCTAAATCTCATTTATTATTATTCTTAGCGTTTTTGTAGGCTCCCACAAATGCATACACATGTTGTTAAAAGAAAACAGTACTTTATGAAAACTTATGAAACATGCTTATGAAATAGTATGAAATGGAGAGGAGAAATGTGAAATATTCTGGGCATTTCTCCAGGCATAAATTATAATACATGGGACCATTTTATATCCTCCTTTATGTATAGGAGGAATGACTGGCCTCTCTGACAGTCAGTCCCATCACATCTTCTTAGTTTTTGAATTGAAAATTGTTACACAATTTTTTAAAAAGATCTTAGAATTTTGAGTGACCTCTCTGTACCTTAGAAATCATTCTATCATATGACTCTAATCAGTGGTTTGATCATTTAAGATTAATTTGTTTATTATCATTGAAATGTCAAAATCTAAACATCGTTTTACCTAACTTGTGAATTTATTTTAGTGGATCAACTGTGTAAAGGATTTCGTTATACAATAAAATAATAGTAAATCTGTTTTAAAATCATTAAAAGGAATAGCTAAAGATAAATGTATTCCTCTAGGAGTTTCTGGCAGAAAAAATAAAAAACAACACTATTCCCATGAAATGGGTGTAATAGATCTTCCTCTTTCAGAATTTCTGTGACTCTTTCATCTTGCATTCACTCAGCTGTGGAAATCAACACCCAAAGGATGTAGTAGGGTGAGACATAACATGTGGGAGTGAAGAAAGCATAAAAGACATTTAAAAAACTGGGGGCACTGAGTAGAAAATTCATCTGCTACTGCGGGAAATCAACTAACTCATAAAGTACTTCGTGCATTCTTAATTCTGTCGCAGAATTAAAAGCTAGTTCTTCAACTCTGTTTTCTTTTTGAAGCCTTCTGACAATCAATTCTCTGCTCTTTTTTTCCTCTCTTTCCATAACAATTGTTACTGGGGACAAAATAGGGTGCTGGTGGGGAACAGTAAAAAGAAATAATGGTTTGAACTTAATTCAGTGTATGTTTAGTATAAGGAAGGAAAGCTGTTGGACAGTGAAGAGCACTTCTGCAGTGAAAGGCTCTTTGCTTGGTGTATTTAAAATGGGATTAAGTAAAGTACTGGAAAATACATACTATGCAAAAATGCCACTTTGGCAGGAAGATGGGTTAGAGGCCTCCATAGAGGTTTTCCGTCTTAAAGTTCTCTATTTTGATAGCACAAGACATTAGTTCATCAAATGGTGTGGTGGAAATATTGTTTGCTTATGCAAACTGGGTAGATTTGAAGAATTGAAAACACAGCCAATAAGGAGCTACAAGACAATGGTTTGTGCACAAAACTAAAAGACCTTGGTTTCACAGTGAGCCTCTTGCTGGCTGCCAGGCTTAGTTCTCTTCCAGGTAGGAAGTCACCTGTGAATCGATTAAATGTGGATAGACTCAACTCTGTTTATAGAGTTGAATTACACTGTAGAGAAGACACATGCAAGTATTTGTCACCAAAGTATTTATTTGTCAGTCATTTTCTACTATCTTTATTTTTTCCCTCTTGAAATACAACTTGGCCTTCTCTGCAAAACCCATTTTTTTCTATTTGAAGGACAGATCATAGTTGAAATGACACAACAATTTCCACATACTCTCCTTCCAAAAAAGGATTCAAAACCGCTGAGTATCATGGAAAACAAATTTTTATAACCTTTTCAAATGTTTTGATTTGTAACATCCTTATGTTGGACTTAATTTTCACCTCCTGCCTGATTATCCTTCATCACCTTGACGGGAAAAACGTGTTCTCCTCTGTGATCTTCTCTCTTAAAATGAGTGTGAAAAGTAAAGGCCACCTGTTACCATTTAGACGTGCAGTTTTTCTCTAAATCCACTTGACATTTCAAGCCTTCACATTTGCTACTTTGCAATAACATTTTCCTTTATGGACTATGTGATTTCTAGAATGGTGCCATGTAGGTCAAAATCTAGCCTGGAATGAATGGTGTTAAAATCTCTAAGCTTAAGGTTATTTTAGGTCTTCATCTCCTACAGGGGAAAGATTATACTATGTCCTTATGCAAAAATACGTGAAGCAGATTTCTTCTTGTGTGCCAGGTCTGATGAGTTGGAAATGACTGCCTGGATGACTGCGTTGAGATTGGCTATTTATGGACAACCAAGAAAAAGTCTGCACCAATTTGGGATGTCGGTCCTGGGTTAGGGGTTGGGCAGTGTCCTGTATTAGCCTTTCCTTCTTTAGAAACCTCTTCCAGGATGTCATTGCTGTACTATACACCCCCACATTTTTAGCTGAGAAAGTAGCATGGCCACAGGTGTGTGGCAACAACTTCTGCCCTGTTCCTTCCTCCTCTTTCCCCTATCTACTGCCTTAACCTGATGGATATTCAATCCCTGTGCATTTTCCAAACAAAGAGGGACAATTACTGCCTGGATTGAAAAGCCCAGGCAACGTGATGTGTGTTCGTCAAGATATATCTGCAACCCTTCCCTCTAAGCCTCAGCGGGGTCTTAGTCACCAAAGAGGTGCAGGTTGCAGCAATATTTGCTCTTGGTGAATTTTCAGATGCTAGGGTAATTCCACAGCCTGTAAATGGAGACAAGATGCAGGCTGCAGACTGGGCAGCAGTTGTGGGCAGATAAGAGCGTGTCATTCCATGCCAGAGGTTAATGGGAATTGTCACTGTGTTGGTGATTTTTCCAATCGTTTGTTCTCATTTTGACAGAGGTTGTGGTCTGAGCCAAACCTAGGATCCTATTTCCAAGAACACCTGTTGCTTCATGGATCAAACGTAAGAGATCCTTCTTGGGAACTCCTTCTATTCCAAATAGCACCATGTCTGTCCACTGCATACCGTCTACATTCCTGACATACGCTTTCCCCTGGCTGAGCCTGTGGTCACCAGATGGCTAATCTCCTCTTTGCTGCACGTTGTTTTCTTGCAAAGCTTTAAAAATATTTCTTTCCTTTTTGTTTCTGAGTAGGGTATATAAATATACCCAGAAATATATTTCAAGTCAGCACTTAAATCTCTCTGCTGGCTTTAGCAGAGAGTTCGGTGTAATAATAATCCATGAAGTAGTCAAAGTTAAAGTTTATTTTAATATTTATATTTAGAATACAATCAATCAAATGCACATAAACACACCCACTCAGTACCCATGGCTCCTCTCTCTCTCTGACCGGTGTCTTCATGTGAGTCCAAACCTGGGAAAACCTGGCCCCTGCAATTATAAATCATTTGTACCCAGTCATTGAATGACTTGCATTAGTTTTCAGTAGATTTTTTTTTCCTTCAGCTTATTTGAATAGCTGCAAATTACTTCTATTATTTTAAAAATGAAAATATTTAGTGGACCAATCTATAATGTGACAGGTACCATTTAGCCTAAAGAGAGTAATTTACAATAATCAGGTTCTTTCACCTGGAAAGAGAAAGGGCATCTTGAGAAAGTAAAAGGCTTGTTGGCTTCGTTTTAAAGGTATTAGCATTGTGTTATTTGTTATCTCCTATAATAATGCCATATCCCATTTACTGAGTGTTTACCATGTGCCAAGCATTGAGCTAATTTTGCATGCATGATCAAACTTAATCTTCATGGAAATTTCTGAGGCAGTTATAGATTTCTAGTTGATGGATGAATATAATGACTTGAAGTGAGAAAGGCAATAAAGCACCTTACCAGAGGTCACACAGACAAGAGGTTGAACTAGAATTTGAACTTAGGTCTTTCTGCTTCCAATGCCCTTGTTCTTTCCTGCTTCACAACAAAGCAAAAGACAGGGCCTTCAACCAAACAGTATTGAGAGATCGCTTTCCAATTTTTTAATATCTCAAGTCTTCTTGCTTTTCTGGGCTTGCCTAAGATCTTGAATATAAGTGTCCCTAACAAAAATGAGCCCTTGGTGAGAAGGGTGTAGTGAGGGCTCATATCTCCTGGCCTTCTAACTCAAGACACTTTCTGGATTTCATCACCCTCTTGATAGGAGGTATGACATTGGCAAACCATTTCATATGACCTTCCTTCAATTATCCTTCCCAGCCACCTTCCGTCCTGTCCTCTTTTGCTGCAAAACTCATCTGCAGAGACCATTATGCCTCCTTGACATTTTATTGCACATTAATTTGCTTTTTACCATGTTTCCCCAAATAGAACCTCTGTCCCTGGAGAAGGAGACTTTATTTTATTCACTGTTGTATCCTCAGTACCTAGAAGAGTGTTGTCCATAGTAAACCCTTGCTAAGTATTTGCGGGATGAGTGAATGAAAACACAAGGCTTAGTTAGATGGTTGCATTTTCTTGTGCTCACAGGCATTTGAAATTTAGCCAAGAACCTCTCTCTTTCACATAGCATATATGATGAGCTGTGGATACTTTTTTATTTACTCTAGAAGCAGGGTTTTCGTTTTATAAAACAATTTAGTATCTCATTAGTACAGTAATGTTTTATATTCAGGACATATCTATATGTAAGCCCTGTCCTTTTGAAAACTCAAGTCAATTTGTAATTAAATACACTTTGGAAACATTGCTATAATTTATCATGCAACATCACAGAACTTGAAAAACATTTCTTCCTCCCCTACCCTCTCCATATGCAAAAACAAAACAAAACAAAACAAAAACCTATAAAAGATCCATTCTATTGCATTGCTTGAGCTTTCTGTGAAACCTTTGAAATGTTCATTACATTTAGGCAGAATGTGTACATGTTATCTCATGTCAATAGGTCCAGATTTCCCAAGTTCAAAAGGTAGAGGAGAAGAAACTCATGCTTCTACCACGTTTTGGTGGCTTTGAAGGAGAGAGGAAAAATAGTTCTAGGGTTTTCTGGCTTTGGTTATTCCCTTTGCACAGCAGGGTGTTTAAGGATTGGGATTCAGGCTGCATTACAAACCTTCCCAGGAAGCACTATTTATAATGGTGTGAGTGTCGAAGGGTTAAGAAGGTCCATGAGATCTTGATGCTGGAGAGCAAGCTAGGAAGAAAATCTTTTTATGTTCCTAATGTTAATGGAAATGATTTTTCTTGCACTTGGATAAGGGGGAAAATATTTCCTCTTATTTTACTTGCATAAAGGGGGAAAATTCCTGTATTTCACAAAGCCAATGCATATCAAGTGATCTTCCCTGCATGTGTAGATGACTTATTCCTTTTTTTTTTTTTTTTTTTTTTTGAGACAGAGTCTCACTCTGTCGCCCAGACTGGAGTGCAGTGGCATGATCTTGGCTCACTGCAGGCTCCACCGCTCAGGTTCATGCCATTCTCCTGCCTCAGCCTCCTGAGTAGCTGGGAGTAGAGTACTTATTCTGAAAGGATTTTCTCAGCCTTTCAGCAAGACTAGACATTATACTGCCTTTTCTCATCTCCCCATTGTAAGCTTTTGCTGTGTGACTCCTTGAGAAATATTCAAATTCTCAATGACTCCTTTTAAGTTAAAGTGTTTACTTAACAGCGAATGATCAATGTTGAGCTAAACAGGGAAGAAATCATCTGTATAGTTACATTTCTTTATATCTCCCAGCACATGTTTGCCTATTTTAAATGCTAACGTGGCAAGCTATGTTGGATAAGCATTCTGGGGTGTCCATGTGTTCATTATTTTGCAGCATAAAATGGAGATACTCAATCTTTGAAAATTGCTTTCTGAGGTTGGATACTGTATCGTGTCTTGTAACTCATATTTGTTCTCAATAAAAAGGCATTACCTGAGGAATATTCTTGTTATTGCTGGATCAACTCGTTACGAGAAAAGTGGGTTAAGATATATTGACATTTATTCTTTTGGGAAAAGCTGCTCTGGGGTGTGTGTGTGTGTGTGTGTGTGTGTGTGTTTACTATGCAGCTATTTACCAGTTAGATTGATGTCTTTAGAAAAGGAATGGCTCTTTTACAAGAAAGTCAAGTGTTAAGGGCATGGCATGTCAAGGAGGGCAGATCTGGATTTGATTTTTGACTTTAGTTTTCCAGCTTTGGGCAAGTACTTAATCCTGCTATGCCTCCACTTACTTCCTCATCTACAAAACTGGAAAAATAATAACACTGGTCTTAACATAGATTTAGTATGAAGTTTAAATAACTGATTTGTGTAAAGCACTTACCACAAAGCTGAGCACATACTAAGTCCTCAGTTTATGTTAACTGTTGTTATTAGTTCAGTTGGCAAGTGAACAGACAATGATGCAGACCAGGATTTGGAAAGGGATGGTCAGTGCCCTGTGGGTCCTAATTAATTAATGTCACGTCCCCACGGAAAACTGCTTTGAGTCCCTAAGTTAAGGTAAGCAGCCTGTGGTATACACTTTCATGGCATCTTGTACTTCTTTTATCACAGTTTTAAGACATTATTGGTATGATTATCCACTTAGGGGCTGATAGGAGATGAAAGGTACCCTATCTATTTGGTGTACTGCTGTGTATCCAGTGCGTATTCCACAGTGCCTGAAACAGAGTGGATGCTCAAACCCATTTGGTGAGTGGATGGATGTATTCAACAAACAGGTATGAGGAGACCTTGTGTCTGCCAGGACCTTCGGGAAGGAAGGTTACATGACCATTCTAGAGACTCTAGAGTCTGCACATTTTAAATCTGCCTCCTTACATAGTTTAAGTTCAGCCTAAAGGTTTCTCTGTACATTGTGAACTATAACCTAATGGAATTGTAAACAAACTGTAGTCTACTGTTGTACCAATCACCGAATTTTGGCCAATCAAAGGTGACCAACAGTTCAAACTGTGTTTAAATAAGGGAAACACTGAGCTGTAACCCACATGGCTATTTCTGTGCCTCGCTTCCATTTTCTGTACATCACTTTCCCTTTTCGTCCATAATCTTCTTCCACCACACAGATGCACTGGAGTCTGAGCCTACTCTGACTCCGGAGGCTTCCCAGTTGATGGATCATTCTTTACTCAACTGAACTCCTTTAAATTTAATTTGGCTGAGGTTTTTCTTTTAACAGCGGCTTAGAACTCAAGAAACATGGTTCTCAAGAACTTGAAATAGATTCTGTCTCTTCATTGTGCCTTGTAACATCTAAATTCCCCTTTGACGATGGTTTCTACAAGCATGCAGTAACTTGAGGATCTTTGAGCAATTGGTTTCAGTATATCAGTTTGCAGTAGAAACAGCATGTTTCATGCACATAGCAGCCAGACATAAACTAGTGAACTGGCTGGATGGGGACAGTGGCAAACTGGAGACAAGTGTCCTATTCCAGGGGCAGCCCCCACTCAGTTCTACTGATTTTTGCCAATGAGGGCCCAATATTACCAAATCTTCCAGTTTTTCAAGAGAAGCTAGACATCTATCTTTCTATGGGCAATCCTCCAACTTAAAAATGTTATCAATTAGTTAATTCTTTTTTAATAAAAAATTACGTGGTCCAAACCAACAGTTCCAATGGCTGAATGCAGCCTATGGGAACCTGTACAGACAGCTATGTCTGTACAATCCTAAATCACGTACTGCTAAACGAAAAAAGAAAACAGTGTCCTAAGTAATGTGAAAAAGCTACTTCAAAAAATGTCTGCAAAGAGTTGGGGTGCAGAAGATAGAAACACAGGTTTTAAGTTCATGGATCTGGGCGTGAGTCCTAGATCTGCCACTCACTAACAGTATGACCTAGGGTAAATTATTTACCCCCTCTGGGATTGCTTCTGCTGAGATGCCTTAATTTTCTGGGGGTTTATTTAATAGAGAGGAATAAAAATGTTTATCTATATTTTATAAGATGCTCAATTTATTACATGAAAACGTACAGCTCTAATAAACAGAATTTGAAATGTCAAATGGAACATTTAAAAGTCACTACAAATGGAATTCATTACATTCTTCTAGAATATATAAATTAAAATTAGAATTTTAATATGACTAAAATTTTGAACACTATAAATACCTTAAAGTAGACAAAATAACTATAATGTTTACTAAACTTATTCCTATAATTATACTTACACTATTCAAAATTATCTGTGCTCTGATTTATTTCTTGATTATTCCTACATATGTTTTTAAATACCTTTATAGGGTTATAAAAACATTTGTTTTAATTTAACTTGAAAATTATACTAGAATTTATGTTGATGCCATCCCAGGATTACAAAGGTTTTCACTGATTCAAAAAACAAACACCCAATACTTTCTCATATTAACCAACATAAGATCTGGATTAACAGCCAGCTGATTTCTGATCTATGTAGAATTGCTCATCCCAAAGTGATTAAAAAAAACTGAAAAAAAAACTGATCGTTTGAATAGGTTCCTTATAAAACTCTACTCTGTTTGTTATACATGTGAAATAGTTTAATCTTATGTCTTCCCACAGGTTTATATACTTGCAAGTTGTGTTTCTTTTATCTCCAGAATGAAGCACTCTTAAAAAGTTTTGCAAAGCCAGAACCATATTTTCACTGCCTTGTCAATGACTATTAATTGCCCTGTCCTAAATGCATTGTTTTAAACTTATCTATTTATTAGTATTAATAAATACTACTTAGTATTTTATTATATTCAGTAGGGCATCTAGCTCTCTGAGGACATTTGGTTCACCAATCATTTCAAAATGTATTGTTGAACCCTCTTTCTGTTTGGTCGTTGAGTGTGACCACACACTGCATCTTCATGCTGCCTGATTACTACCCGTAATGAATCCTTCCTAACTTGGAGTTTCATTCCGAAGTTCCTTGGAACTACTTGCGTGACTCATAATTCCTTTATCTACCCTTCTCTACTTAGACAGAAGGTATATATCTGCAACGTATGAACAGATGTACAGGAGAATAAATAGAAGAAACACTACACTTACATGTAATCTCTTTTCTAATTATTATAACCAATTGAAAATAATACATACATATTTATAGTCATTCTTCTTTTTGCAATAGAATGACTGCTTAGATCACTTTGTGTTAACTTTCTCCATTTGTTTTCAGAATAGAATCATGGTCTTTTACAGACTCAAATCGGTTCCATTTAGCCATAATTATTTTTCTCTTTTTGATCCTCAAATTACCTGAAGTTGGTCAGTATAAGCTTCTTTAAGCTGACTGTTTTTCCCTATGTTCTCAAGAGCACCACTTTTTTTTTTTAAAGCAAATTTCGTTGTTCCAGGATGTCCTGATATTACTCAGTTTCAAGGCAGGGGATCAGTCACCCTCTAAGAATCCTAGGTTTCTTTACAGGAGAAACTTATTGGAAACTGATATCTGGACCCTAGCGAACCACATAAAGAGTTGATGAGGTAAAAGTGCTGCTGACATTGTTGGGTCAATTTTAGAGAAAAAAAAAAAACTGAAAAAAAATTTCCTTTTAGGTAAATTGAGTTCATTTTGATTTTTCCAACTTAACTATAATATTACTCAATTCTCCTTTAAATGTGATTTTCTAATTAATTTTCTCCATACTAAAAAATGTTTTCCCGCAACCAAGCTGTAATAGTATAATCTCTGTTACAATTCTTATATAGTCTCATATTCCACCAATCTGTAGTCACTTTGGGGGTTTCTTCCTCCTCGGTGGAATGATTCTAATAACACGCAGCTGGCAGGGTTGTTGTGAGGAGCAGAAAAGAACTCTCACAATGCGTAGTAGAGGACACATTTGGCAAACGGAAGCTAATATGATTAAGCATACATAACCCAGCAGCACACTTACATACCATGCAAAATACCTCTTTCTCAGAAAGTAGAATTTGTGTGTAAGCTGTAGAAGCTCTATTTAGAATGTACTAGTGATACACAGAAAAAAAAATTACTTTTCCAAAAATAAATGCCTTCTATCTCTTTTGTATTGCTAATCCTCTATGTGACATTCTGTAGCTCTTTTAAATATTTTTGTATTAACATTGAAATTATACATCTGGGTGGTTTCTGCATCTGCTTGGGTATTAATAGTCTATTCTGATCTGTCTCCATTTATGGAGGAACTGTTATACCATTAAGGGTTGGATTGTGTGGCTGGAAACCAGTAGTTAAAAAACCAGACCCATAGGTTAGGAAACTCAGATGTATATTGAGCAACCTTGGCCACAAGCATAGACAATTTTTTTTGTAGCTGTTTTTTAAACCCAAAAATTACTGTCCATGGCACTATAAAAGATGACTCCTCATCCTCAGTTCTTTTGCATTACCGATAAAGCTGATTTTGAAGGAGGCCTCATTTTAATCATTAACCAGCAGTCACTTCGTCTTTCAATACTACCCACTAAATACCTACGATGTGGTTAAAACTGTGATGTGGTTAGAGGTGTTTGTATCAAGGGTCCTGTATTTGAAGCCTCTTTACTGTTATGGTGAAAGAGCACTAGTTTTGGAGTCAAAAGTCATTTAAAACTCAGCTCTGTCTGATTAGCTGTGCAATCCCAAGTTAATTGGTTCCCTTTTCTGAGCCTGTCTTTTTTCCCCTCTGTCCACAGGTAAAGAAAATACCTACCTAAGTAATAGGGATCAAATTTAATGAGATAAGATTTGTCAAAATGCTTTATATACTGTATATGTATATACAAATGTTTTACTAGTAAAGAGTATAAGATATGTTGCTCTTATGACTTAGACAGACATACCTATTATATGCTAACTCCTAAATGATAAATTGTCATTGCAACAACAACAACAAAAAGAATCATTTTCAAGAGGGGCCTTGTAAGTTCAGAGGAGAAAAAGAGCATGCCCTAGAAGTTAGGGAATTGGCTGCGTGGTGGCTCATGCATGTAATACCAACACTTTGGGAGGCCAAGGTGGACGGATCACGAGGTCAGGAGATCAAGACCATCCTGACCAACATGGTGAAACCCTGTCTCTACTAAAAATACAAAAAATAGTTGGGTGTGGTGGCAGGTACCTGTAATCTCAGCTACTTGGGAGGCTGAGGCAAGAGAATCGCTTGAACCCAGGAAGTGAAAGTTGCAGTAGGCTAAGATGGCACTACTGCACTCCAGCCTGGTGACAGAGCTAGACTTCATCTCAAAAACACACACAACAGGCCGGGCGCGGCAGCTCACTCCTGTAATCCCAGCACTTTGGGAGGCTGAGGTGGGCAGATCATGAGGTCAGGAGATCGAGACCATCCTGGCTAGCACGGTGAAACCCAGTCTCTACTAAAAATACAAAAAATTAGCTGGGCGTGGTGGCGGGTGCCTGTAGTCCCAGCTACTTGAGAGGCTGAGGCAGGAGAATGGCATGAACCCAGGAGGCAGAGCTTGCAGTGAGCCGAGATAGCCCCACTGCACTCCAGCCTGGGTGACAGAGCGAGACTCTGTCTCAAACCAAACAAACCAACCAACCAACAAACAAAAGAGTTAGGGAGTTTAGGCAAAGATATACATTAGAGCTCAGATTTAACTTAGGCTTTAAGGAATTGTTAAGAATTTGAAAAGAAAATAAATGAACAGAGGCAAAGAACACCCTAACATCTAGGACATAGTCAATAGACCCACCTGACTGTAACAGAAGGTTCCTGAGAGGGGCAGAAAGATGTGAAATTGTATGAGTAAGATGGAGATTAATGTTGGAGAGCTTTAAATGCCTGGCTAAGGATTTCAGACTATCCGGTCGGCAATATGGGGAAACTTTAATGGCCTACAAATCAATTTTAAACAATCAGCTTCCTGAAACACAGAGATTTTTATTTATTCTATTCAGAGAAAGGCAACTTCTTTATTCAATGATGGGCTGAGATTTGCTTTGATTTTCAATAATTTTCAAATAATCTTTTCAGTGGTTCTTGAAGATGATTCTGGGAAACATTTTCCTTTTCCTTTACAAAGGCAAAATTTCTGGATGAAATTCAAGCCCAGTGTGTTTGTTCTCTAAGCCCATCTCTTCATTTCCTCTTTCTTCTTGGAGACAAATACTTTGATCTGTTTCCCAAACATTTCTGTTTATAGACCTTCCCGGGCTGCCTAGCAGGCTGTCGTGTGTCTGGTAGCATTCCGTTGCTCTATGAGTGTGGAGACCCATCTGCCATAGTACCAGACACACAGTAAGCACTCAGGAAAAATTTCCTGGACAGGTGAGGAAAGGAAGGAAACAGGAAAGGTTAAAAATAAAGGACTGAAGAGAGAAATGCAAGCCTACCTGGAAAACGATGGGACAGCGTCATCTGAACCCAGCAAATTGCAACCCTATGCCTTGGACCATTTACAAGCTCACTTCTTCATGATTAGAGTGTTAAAGACTGAAATCAATAAGAAAGATTTATCTTGTAAAATAGCAGAATAGTTTGAGAAACACCTTGCAATAGAAGGTCAGTAGGGAATTTCTAATGGACCATATATTCCTGACCATTTTCCCCATCCCTCCACTTGGTATGATGTAATTTAAAAGGGCCTGGGGAGCTCAAAGCAGATTTAAAGGAACTCTGAGTGGTGACATGAGAAATAGGAGGGTTGGGCAATAGTTGCTGTGTCAGTTGATTGCAGCTACATATTGACAAAACAAACGTGTGTACAAAGTCACAAGACTATTTTGTTTTCTGTGGTCTTCTAACTTTTTTCTTCCATAAAAGAGGAAGACTTTATGTCTAAAATGTGGTGATAGTTTTAGGAGAAAATGTGTATAGAAGCATGAGTAATAAATAATGCTAATCTATTCTTTATAGACATTAACAAGCTCTTCTGTGTATATACGGCTTTGAATAGGGGGTGGGAGGGTGGCTGGGAATGGGCAGAAAATAGCATCAGGAAACTAAATTGCTGAGTGATCTTTAAAATGCTTTCAATGTATTACCTCTCTCCTATAGGACTAGGTTTATTTGGGAGCAGGGGTTTCATTCAGATATAAAAAGAGGGAAGTCACCACTTTTTGTTTTGTCATTAATATCCTCTAGAACTGTGACACCCATTATGGCAGGTCAAGTCATATGTGGCTCTTTAAATTTAATTTAAATGAATTCAAGTTGCATAAAATGTAAATTCAATGCCTCAGTCCCATTACCACATTTCAAGTGTCAGTTGTCACATGTGGCTAATGGCAACCGTATTGGGTAGGGCAGATACAGAAAGTATAAAGTTCTACGATGATGGAAAGTTCTGTTGTGCAGTGCTGTTCTTGAAACCAGCCAGGTTTGGGGCCTAATTATCAATAGCCAGTATCACCTGACTTGGATTTCACAGTGCCTTTAGGTCTTTCACTGGATTTTTAAAAAAGCGATTTCACTTTTATCACTTGTATGAATGGCAGCGATTTTACTAAGCCTGTTAGGAAAGCCTAGTTTGGTTTGGTAGGAAACAGCAAAGAAAAAAACCCACATCAATCACACCTAAGTGTTTGTTTCTTACTATGCGAGAGATTGAGAAATAATATTAGGTTGGTGCAAAGGTAATTGTGGCTTTTGTCATTACTTTTAATGGCAAAAACTTCATTTACTTTTGTACTAACCTATACATTAACTCGTCACAAGCCTCTTTATAACTCCTGATTTAACATTTTCCAAAATGATCTGTGAGGGACACTCTGGAGAAAGATCCTTGGAGAAAGCAGGGATTACAGTCAAAACACAGTAGAAAATGCCCCAGGCCATCCTCCACACCCAGTCAGAGTGAACTTGTAAAACTGCTAAGGAGAGTTCACTTCCTTCTAAAACTAAACCAAAATGACCTTCAAGTGCTTGCTTTTGCATTTTAAAATCCAAACTCCCTACTAGGAGCTCCAAGACCATACATGTAGCTTGTGCCTGCCTTTCCAAATTCATCTCTCATTCTCTCCCGCTACCCACTCCAGTCCAGGCAAAATGGCCTTTTTAGTCCTTTAAATGAGTCCTTAAATGAGCCTTTTCAGGCTCAAGGTTTTGCCTGTGCTGTTCTTTTCACCTAAAATGCTTTTCTCTTCCTTGCTCCCCTGACAGGTTCCTTCCGATAATTTAGTTCTCAATTTTTTGTGGGAGGACTCACATGACCGTCTCCATAGTTTCCGGTGGTTGGCTGTCTCAGAGGGCTCAGTAATTTTCCCCTTGGCCATCCTCTGCACAATTCAGCTTCATTGTACATTAACTCATGAGGTTTATTCACTTATTTATTTATTTTTGCTCCCTCACTAGACTGGATGTTTACAAAGCCAGAGAGCATAGCTGTTTTGCTCATTATTGATTCATTAGTGGTTATCACCTATGTTGTGCTGGAACCAGCTTGTACTGGCTGGTGAGTGCTGGTTGTGTGCATTTCTTCCCTACTCAGAGTTCAGTGATGTCATATTGACAGCTTGTAATCAGCCATGTGGGAATAGTTACACCACAGAAATTGGCAAACACTACAAATTAGTTTTTTTAGTTAGTTTATTTTTCTAAGAGAGCTGGTTTTAAAACATTTACCAATATACCTTTGTTAACACCTCACATATTACCTGGCATATGGTAGATTCTTCATGTTTGTTGAATGAATGAATGAATAAACATAGTGTTTCTCTCTTGGGCAACCAAAATACTCACCAATAGGTAAATGCTCTGAGTTCTGTAGTTTGAATTCATACATAACTTGATACTCCCAAACATATGTGGCCTAGGCACTCTTTTTCAGGTAGCTTCTGTTTCTATCACTCAGAACTAGTGAGAAGCACATTTTGAAAACTACTACCTAAACATTAGGGAAGAGGAAATATCCATGCCCTAATTTGTCTTCTGTGTTGTGCAAAGACTCCTAATGCAGAAGTTCCCACAGCACCTATTCCAGGGAAATTACAAAAAATTTTTAAAATTTGTTTAAAATAATCATAATCATAATCATTGGGCATTACTGCTGTGCCTACTACATAGGACATGCTGCTGTGCAAAAGCAGTAATCTTAATCAGTAGGGAGTTATTAGTGGGGGGCGGGGCTACTTATACAATCTATAAACAGGAATCAGCTATGTATTGGGCGTAAAAGTCACAGAAGCCAGGTAGCATCCAAAAGAAATAACAAAAATGTGACCTGCCCCCTGGGAAGTTACAGTCTCACTCTGAGAAGACAGGGCCCTTATTAGAGGAGATGCTACGTGGTCTTGCATCTGACCATGTATTCAATTTATGGACCATAGTTGAGGCTGGAGCAGAGCAGTAGCACATTCCAGGTGAAGACAGGGAGGTGGGAAAATACCCCACTTGATTGGTCCCTTCTGTGGGAACAAGGGGCTCACATTGTACTTAAAAAGGCAAATCAAAGTTTGAGGGCCTTGTGTGGCAAGCTAGAGGATTTGGACTTGACTGATAAAGGCGGGGAGGGCTCTGAAAATGTGGGGAAATGAAGATTAAATTTATAATAAAGGATTCTGCTTCAGAGAGACTCTTCATGGGGTGAGTGCAGCCAAATCATTAATCCATTAATCCTCCCTACAAAGCCCTTACATGGTCTGGCCTTGTCTGTGTCTATGGCATCACCTTGTGGGATTCCTTCCGTGACCACTGCTCTGCATTCCAGACACCCTGGGCTTGCTTCAGGTCCCTGAACTATGCTATGCTCCTTCTCCTCCAGGGCCCTTTCTCCAGGGCTTTTCCTCTGGCTGAACTGCTCCCCTCCACTCCCCCATTCGCCCCTTTAGCTAGTTAACTTCTCTGTCTTTGAGGTCTCTGCTCAATCATCATTTCTGTAGGGAAGCCTTTCCTTACCACTCTCCTGCCTCTATCTACCTTAGAATACTTGGCTATAACCACTAATAAAATTGTACTTTTAATTTCAGAGAGTTTGTAGCTACACATTCATTATTCTGATCAATTATAACCTGCAATTTTGATTAGACTGTATATTTCCTAAGAGCAGGGACCAATGCTCACTATTTATCCCCAGAGCCTCGCCCAGAGTCTGATACCATAATTGACAATATATGTTAGTTGAATGAATGAATTAGTGAATTAAATGCAATTGATCAAAACCGTAAATGCGGAATAGGTTGAGGGATCTAGCATTTTAGATCACAGATATACCCTCCAAAATTACTTTGACAGATTAATTACAATGGGCCAAATGCAATAGGATGAAATTTAAGGGGGAAAATGTGATGAAGTGTGGGGGCGGAGGAGAGCAGATGGGGAAGGAGTGAGTTTGAATGAACTGCAGGTTTCATGTGGTCTTAGAGTGGCGAGTCAGGAAAGCTGATGCAGTCTCCAACTGCAGTCGTGGAAACGTGTATACTCACTCCGTGTGAAAGATCACTGTTTCCTTCTACTCTGCATTCAGCTGACTACTCATGGAAGCTTGTGCCCAATTCTGGAGGAAGAATGTAGAGAAAAAGAAACTGTTTAAAGGAGGATGCCCAGAATGATGTGGCAGACCCAAAAAGATGTTTTGAGAGCAAACCTCAAGGAATTAGCAATGCTAATCCTGGAGGACAGAAAGCTTGGTCAGATGGGATGGTGGTTCTGGGAGGGGTCGCGCTGGGCATCTGAAAGTCTCTGCTTATTGTAAATATTTTAAGAGAATAAATTTTAAAAGTGCTTGAAAAACCAATAAAGCAATAATTGTTACTTTTTTTTCTTTCAACAATAGAAAAATACTAAGATTTTTCTCATGGATGGAGCTCGAAGTCATTATCCTTAGCAAACTAATGCAGGAAAAGACAACCAAATACCACATGTTTTCACTTATATGTGGCAGCTAAATGATGTGAATTGTTAAAATGAACTAAATATGGCCTGAGAAGGACTCTATATTTCTATATTTGAGTCCTTGTGAACGAACTGTAACCTAACGTAATAGGTAGTCAAGACTGAAAATCTAACTTAGGAGCTTAGGAGTATGCATCTATAACAATAGCTGAGTCTCAGACAATCCCAGCAGCCATACTTCAACCACTCATACACTGCTGAGTGTCAAACTGTGTTCAAATAAAGCTAACGCCAACCTGTAACCAATCCAGCTGCTTCTGTACCTCACTTCCGATTTCTGTACGTCACTTCCCTTTTTTTTTTTTTTTGGTCTATAAATTTGTTCTGACCATGAG
>NW_012105642.1:2486818-2488082 GCF_000951045.1 Mandrillus leucophaeus | reverse complement strand
TTTTTTTTTTTTTTTGAGATGGAGTTTCACTCTGTTGCCCAGGCTGGAGTGCAGTGGCATTATCTTGGCTCACTGCAACCTCTGTCTCCCGGGTTCAAGCAATTCTCCTGCCTCAGCCTCCATAGTAGCTGGGAGTATAGGCACACAGCAACACACCAGTCTAAGTTTTGTATTTTTAGTAAAGACAGGGTCTCATCATGTTGCCCAGGTTGGTCTTGAACTCCTGACCTCAGGTGATCCACCTGCCTCAGCCTCCCAAAGCATTGGGATTATAGGCGTGAGCCACTGTGCCTGGCCTGATCTGACTTTTTATGGTGGCTTCCATTAAGAAGGTAAAATGCCCCTTCTTTCTTCCTCTTAGCGTTCTTTCCTCTTTCTTTATGGAGTGGGAATAAACTACTGATTATAGAACTCAGAGCTCTGTGGGAGTGTCAGGTGAAAGTTCCCTAGGATGGGATGAAAGGAGCCAGGCAAACCAAGGTAGAAAAATACAGACAGGCCCTACTCACATGCAAAACTCTCCACAGCCCTGCCTGTGGCTTCACGTCTCCCATTCCCTCTTTGTGTTGTGTGCTTCCCAGCACACCAAGCCGCTTCCCACACATGTTCATTATTTTGTTTACACCTTCCATGACCTTCCCCCATTGCTGGGCAGCTAACTCTTAACCCCTCCTTTGAGAAGTCTTCCCTGGCTCCCTCACAGCTGGCTTGGTACTGCCATAGCCTTCTGTGCATAATTCTTGCCTTTCCCACATTTCTTTACAATGACCTGTTGAAGCATGTCTCTTGCACCAGAGAGTGAGTTCCTGAAGAGTAGAGACTGTATCTGATGTGTGTTTTTATCCCCTGTGCTTAACAATAATCTGAAATATAATTGATGATAAAGAAAAGTTTTTGAATGAATAAATGAGTGAATGGATAGATGAATAAAATACTTCTCCTGCTATGGCTTTCCTGGAGCTTGGGTGCCTTCATGAATTCAGTCATTTATACACATTTTTATTGAGCATGTGCTAAACTTGGGGGTTGTTGAAGGCATCTTTTAACCTCTAGTACATCCATAATATCTCTTCCTGAAAGCAGACAGAAATACCCCCTCCAAGGTCCACTTTTACAGTATTTACAGTAAATGGTTAGATGGATTGTGAGGCTCAGATGAATAAAGCTCTACCACTATTAATTCCCAGTTGAACGCACTGTGAGTGGCCATTTGCATTTCTTTCTTTCTTTCTTTTCTTTTCTTTTTTTTTTTTTTTTGAGATGG